>NW_026777578.1:624668-937002 GCF_028023285.1 Balaenoptera ricei
CACAATGCTACATGGTCCCTGTAATCACATTGCTCCATGATCCATTTCATCCCAATGCTCTATGACCACTGTCATCACCATGCCCCATTATACCTGTCATCACAAAGTTCCATGGCCCCTGTCAGCACAATGTTCCATGACAGATGTCATCACTATCCTCCATGGTCCCTGTAATCACAATGCTCCATCCCCTTGTCAACGCAATGCTCCAGAACTCTTGTCATCATAATGCTCCATGCCCGCCTCATCACAATGCTCCATGACACTTGTCCTCACAATGCTCCATGGCCTTTGTCATCGCAATGCTCCATGGCCCCTGTTATCACAGTGCTCCATGTTACCTTTCATCACAATTCTAGATGACCATTGTCATCACAATGCCCCATGACACCTGTCATCACTATTCGCCATGGCACTTGTCATCACAATGCTCCATGATCCCTGTCATCATAATGTTCGATGACACTTGTTGTCACGGTGCTCCATGACCCCTGTCATCACAATATTCACTGCCCATGTAATCACAATGCTCCTGGTCCCCTGTTATCACAATGCTCCATAGCCTTAACATCACAATGCTCCAGAACTCTTGTCATCATTATGCCCCATGCCCATGTCATCACAATGCTCCTTGACCCCTGTCATCACAATGCTCCATGGCCTATGTATTCACAATGCTCCATGGCCCCTGTAGTCACATTGCTCCATGATCCTTTTCATCACAATGCTCTATGACCACTGTCATCACAATGCCACATGACACCTGTCATTACAATGCTCTATGGCCCCTGTCAGCACAATGTTCCATGGCAGATATCATCACAATGATCCATGACCGCTGTCATCACAATGTTCCCTGCCCTTGTCATCTCAATGATCCCTGGCCCCTGTAATCACAATGCCCCATACCCTTGTCATCGCAATGCTCCAGATCACTTCTCATCATAATGCTCCATGCCCATGTCATCACAATGCTCCATGGCCCCTGTCATCACAGTGCTCCGTGATACCTTTCATCGTAATGATAGATGACCACTGTCATCACAATGCTCCATGACACCTGTCATCAGATTTGGCCATGGCCCTTATCATCACAATGCTCCAGGACACTTGTCTTCACAATGTTCCATGGCGCATTTCATCACAATGCTCCATGACCACTTTCATCAAATTGCTCCATGATGCCTGTCCTCACAATGCTCCATGGCCTTTGTCATCAAAATTCTACATGGCCCCTGTAATAACAGTGCTTCAGGACAACATTTATCACAATGCTCCATGACCACTCTCATCACCATGCCAGATAAGACCTTTCATGACAATGCTCCATGGCCCTTGTCATCACAATATTCTATGACTTCTGTCATCACAATGCTCCATGCCCCTGTCATCACAATGCCCAATCATCCCTGCTATTACAATGCTCCATGACCCCTGTCCTCACAATGCCCCGAAACCCTTGTCATCACAATATTCCATGATCCGTGTAATCACGATGATCCATGAACCATTTCTGTACAATGCTCCAGTACCCCGTTCATTAAAATGCTCCATGGCACGTGTCATCAGAATGCTCCAGGAACCCTTCCATCACAATAATCCATGACCCGTTTCCTCACAATTCTCCAGGACCGCTTTCATCACAATGCTCCATTTCCTTGTCATCTCAATTCTTCATGGCCCCTGTCATCACAATGATCCATGCCCTTGTCATCAAAATGCTCCAGAACTCTTGTCATCACTATGCTCCATGCCCATGTCATCACAATGCTGCATGACCCCTGTCATCACAATGATACATGACCACTGTCATCGCAATGACACATGAACCCTGTCATCACATTGCTCCATGGCCCCTGTCATTACAATGCTCCATGACCACAGTCATCACAATGTTCCATGATCGCTGTAATCACAATGACCCATGACACCTTTCCTCAGAAGGCTCCATTACGCCTGTCATCAGAATGCTCCAATGCCCATCTCATCACAATGCTCCATGATCCGTGACAGCACAACGTTACAGGACAATTGTCATCACAATGCTCCATGACAACTGTCATCACAATGTTGCCTGCCCATGTCATCAACATGCTCCATGTCCCCTGTAATCACAATGTTCCATTACATCTGTCATCACAATGTTCCCTGCCCATGTCATCACAATGCTCCATTACCCATGTCATCGTAGTGATCCATGACCCCTTTCATCACAATGCTCCATGACACCTGTCATCACAATGCTCCGTGCTCTTTGTCACCACAATGCTCCATGACCACTGTCATCACCATGCCCCATGACCCCAGTCATCACAATGCTCCATAGCACTTGTCATCACAATGCTCCATTATCCCTGTCATCACAAAGTTCCATGACTCTTGTCATCAAAATGCCTCATGATCATTTTACTCACAATGCTCCATGACTCCTTTCATCACATGCTCCATGATACTTGTCATTACACTGTCCCATGACTTTTTTCATAACAATGCTCCATGATACCAGTCATCACAATAATCCATGACCATTTTCGTCACAATGCTCCATGCCCCTTTCAACACAATGCTCCATGACAACTGTCACCACAATGCTCCATGGCCTTTGTCATCACAATTATACATGGCCGTGTAATCACAGTGCTCCATGACCCCTTTCATCACAATGCTCCATGATCACTGTCATCACAATGCCACATGAGCCCTGTCATCACATTGCTCCATGGCCCCTGTCATTACAATGCTCCATGACCACTGTCATCACAAAGTTCCATGATGGCTGTAATCACAATGACCCATGACACCTTTCCTCAGAAGGCTCCAGTACACCTGTCATCACAATGTTCCAATGCCCGTCTCATCACAAAGTTCCATGATCCCTGTCAGCACAACGTTACAGGACAATTGTCATCACAATGCTCCATGACAACTGTCATCACAATGTTCCATGACAGTTGTCATCACAATGCTCCATGACCCCTGTAATCACAATGCTCCATGCCCTTGTCATCACAATGCTCCAGAACTCTTGTCATCATAATGATGAATGCCCGTGTCATCACAAAGCTCCATGATACTTGTCATCACAATGTTCCATGGCCTTGTCATCACTATATTCCATGGCCCCCGTCATCACAGTGCTCCATGATACCTTTCATCACAATTCTAGATGACCACTGTCATCACAATGCCCCAAGACACATGTCATCACAATTCGCCATGGCCCTTGTCATCACAATGCTCCATGACCCGTGGCATCACAATGGTCCAGGACACTTGTCATCACAATGATCCATGACCACTTACACCACAATGCTCCTTGACTCCTGTCATCACAATGCTCCATAGCCTATGCATTCGCAATGCTACATGGTCTCTGTAATCACATTGCTCCATGATCCATTTCATCCCAATGCTCTATGACCACTGTCATCACCATGCCCCATTATACCTGTCATCACAATGCTCCATGGCCCCTGTCAGCACAATGTTCCATGACAGATGTCCTCACTATCCTCCATGGTCCCTGTAATCACAATGCTCCAGGCCCTTTTCTTCACAATGCTCCAGATCTCTTGTCATCATAATGCCCCATGCCCGTGTCATCACAATGCTCCCTGGCCTATGTATTCGCAATGCTCCATGGCCCCTGTAATCACATTGCTCCATGATCCTTTTCATCACAATGCTCTATGAGCACTGTCATCACAATGCCACATGACACCTGTCATTACAATGCTCTATGGCCCCTGTCAGCACAATGTTCCATGGCAGATATCATCACAATGATTCATGACCGCTGTCATCACAATGTTCCCTGCCCTTGTCATCTCAATGATCCCTGGCCCCTGTAATCACAATGCCCCATACCCTTGTCATCGCAATGCTCCAGATCACTTCTGATCATAATGCTCCATGCCCATGTCATCACAATGCTCCATGGCCCCTGTCATCACAGTGCTCCGTGATACCTTTCATCGTAATGATAGATGACCACTGTCATCACAATGCTCCATGACACCTGTCATCAGATTTGGCCATGGCCCTTATCATCACAATGCTCCAGGACACTTGTCTTCACAATGTTCCATGGCGCATTTCATCACAATGCTCCATGACCACTTTCATCAAATTGCTCCATGATGCCTGTCATCACAATGCTCCATGGCCTTTGTCATCAAAATTCTACATGGCCCCTGTAATAACAGTGCTTCAGGACAACATTTATCACAATGTTCCATGACCACTCTCATCACCATGCCAGATAAGACCTTTCATGACAATGCTCCATGGCCCTTGTCATCACAATATTCTACGACTTCTGTCATCACAATGCTCCATGGCCCTGTCATCACAATGCCCCATCACCCCTGCTATTACAATGCTCCATGACCCCTGTCCTCACAATGCCCCGAAACCCTTGTCATCACAATATTCCATGATCCGTGTAATCACGATGACCATGAACCATTTCTGTACAATGCTCCAGTACCCCGTTCATTAAAATGCTCCATGGCACGTGTCATCAGAATGCTCCAGGAACCCTTCCATCACAATAATCCATGACCCGGTTCCTCACAATTCTCCAGGACGGCTTTCATCACAATGCTCCATTTCCTTGTCATCTCAATTCTTCATGGCCCCTGTCATCACAATGATCCATGCCCTTGTCATCAAAATGCTCCAGAACTCTTGTCATCACTATGCTCCATGCCCATGTCATCACAAAGCTGCATGACCCCTGTCATCACAATGATACATGACCACTGTCATCACAATGCCACATGAACCCTGTCATCACATTGCTCCATGATCCCTGTCATTACAAAGCTCCATGACCACTGTCATCACAATGTTCCATGATCGCTGTAATCACAATGACCCATGACACCTTTCCTCAGAAGGCTCCAGTACGCCTGTCATCACAATGCTCCAATGCCTGTCTCCTCTCAATGCTCCATGATCCCTGTCATCACCATGCCCCATGACCCCAGTCATCACAATGCTCCATAGCACTTGTCATCACAATGCTCCATTATCCCTGTCATCACAATGTTCCATGACTCTTGTCATCAAAATGCCTCATGATCCTTTTACTCACAATGCTCCATGACTCCTTTCATCACATGCTCCATGATACTTGTCATTACACTGTCCCATGACCTTTTTCATAACAATGCTCCATGATACCAGTCATCACAATAATCCATGACCATTTTCGTCACAATGCTCCATGCCCCTTTCAACACAATGCTCCATGACAACTGTCACCACAATGCTCCATGGCCTTTGTCATCACATTTATACATGGCCCCTGTAATCACAGTGCTCCATGACCCCTTTCATCACAATGCTCCATGATCACTGTCATCACCATGCCACATGAGCCCTGTCATCACATTGCTCCATGGCCCCTGTCATTACAATGCTCCATGACCACTGTCATCACAATGTTCCATGATGGCTGTAATCACAATGACCCATGACACCTTTCCTCAGAAGGCTCCAGTACACCTGTCATCACAATGCTCCAATGCCCGTCTCATCACAAAGTTCCATGATCCCTGTCAGCACAACGTTACAGGACAATTGTCATCACAATGCTCCATGACAACTGTCATCACAATGTTCCCTGCCCATGTCATCACAATGCTCCATTACCAATGAAATCAAAATGTTCGCCTGCCCTTGTCATCAAAATGCTCCATGGCCCCTTTAATCACAATGCTCCATGAACACTGTCATCACAATGTTCCCTGACCAGGTCATCACAATGCTCCATGAACACTGTCATCACAATGTTCCATGACAGTTGTCATCACAATGCTCCATGACCCCTGTAATCACAATGCTCCATGCCCTTGTCATCACAATGCTCCAGATCTCTTGTCATCATAATGATGAATGCCCGTGTCATCACAAAGCTCCATGATACTTGTCATCACAATGTTCCATGGCCTTGTCATCACTATACTCCATGGCCCCCGTCATCACAGTGCTCCATGATACCTTTCATCACAATTCTAGATGACCACTGTCATCACAATGCCCCAAGACACATGTCATCACAATTCGCCATGGCCCTTGTCATCACAATGCTCCATGACCCGTGGCATCACAATGGTCCAGGACACTTGTCATCACAATGATCCATGACCACTTACATCACAATGCTCCTTGACTCCCGTCATCACAATGCTCCATAGCCTATGCATTCGCAATGCTACATGGTCCCTGTAATCACATTGCTCCATGATCCATTTCATCCCAATGCTCTATGACCACTGTCATCACCATGCCCCATTATACCTGTCATCACAAAGTTCCATGGCCCCTGTCAGCACAATGTTCCATGACCGATGTCATCACTATCCTCCATGGTCCCTGTAATCACAATGCTCCATCCGCTTGTCAATGCAATGCTCCAGAACTCTTGTCATCATAATGCTCCATGCCCGCCTCATCACAATGCTCCATGACACTTGTCCTCACAATGCTCCATGGCCTTTGTCATCGCAATGCTCCATGACCCCTGTTATCACAGTGCTCCATGTTACCTTTCATCACAATTCTAGATGACCATTGTCATCACAATGCCCCATGACACCTGTCATCACTATTCGCCATGGCACTTGTCATCACAATGCTCCATGATCCCTGTCATCATAATGTTCGATGACACTTGTCGTCACGGTGCTCCATGACCCCTGTCATCACAATATTCACTGCCCATGTAATCACAATGCTCCTGGTCCCCTGTAATCACAATGCTCCATAGCCTTAACATCACAATGCTCCAGAACTCTTGTCATCATTATGCCCCATGCCCATGTCATCACAATGCTCCTTGACCCCTGTCATCACCATGCTCCATGGCCTATGTATTCACAATGCTCCATGGCCCCTGTAGTCACATTGCTCCATGATCCTTTTCATCACAATGCTCTATGACCACTGTCATCACAATGCCACATGACACCTGTCATTACAATGCTCTATGGCCCCTGTCAGCACAATGTTCCATGGCAGATATCATCACAATGATCCATGACCGCTGTCATCACAATGTTCCCTGCCCTTGTCATCTCAATGATCCCTGGCCCCTGTAATCACAATGCCCCATACCCTTGTCATCGCAATGCTCCAGATCACTTCTCATCATAATGCTCCATGCCCATGTCATCACAATGCTCCATGGCCCCTGTCATCACAGTGCTCCGTGATACCTTTCATCGTAATGATAGATGACCACTGTCATCACAATGCTCCATGACACCTGTCATCAGATTTGGCCATGGCCCTTATCATCACAATGCTCCAGGACACTTGTCATCACAATGCTCCATGCCCCTGTCATCACAATGCCCCATCACCCCTGCTATTACAATGCTCCATGCCCCTGTCATCACAATGCCCCAAAACCCTTGTCATCACAATGTTCCATGATCCGTGTAATCACGATGATCCATGAACCATTTCTGTACAATGCTCCAGTACCCCTTTCATTAAAATGCTCCATGGCACGTGTCATCAGAATGCTCCAGGAACCCTTCCATCACAATAATCCATGACCCGTTTCCTCACAATTCTCCAGGACCGCTTTCATCACAATGCTCCATTTCCTTGTCATCTCAATTCTTCATGGCCCCTGTCATCACAATGATCCATGCCCTTGTCATCAAAATGCTCCAGAACTCTTGTCATCACTATGCTCCATGCCCATGTCATCACAATGCTGCATGACCCCTGTCATCACAATGATACATGACCACTGTCATCGCAATGACACATGAACCCTGTCATTACAATGCTCCATGACCACAGTCATCACAATGATCCATGATCGCTGTAATCACAATGACCCATGACACCTTTCCTCAGAAGGCTCCATTACGCCTGTCATCAGAATGCTCCAATGCCCATCTCATCACAATGCTCCATGATCCGTGACAGCACAACGTTACAGGACAATTGTCATCACAATGCTCCATGACAACTGTCATCACAATGTTGCCTGCCCATGTCATCAACATGCTCCATGTCCCCTGTAATCACAATGTTCCATTACATCTGTCATCACAATGTTCCCTGCCCATGTCATCACAATGCTCCATTACCCATGTCATCGTAGTGATCCATGACCCCTTTCATCACAATGCTCCATGACACCTGTCATCAAAATGCTCCGTGCTCTTTGTCACCACAATGCTCCATGACCACTGTCATCACCATGCCCCATGACCCCAGTCATCACAATGCTCCATAGCACTTGTCATCACAATGCTCCATTATCCCTGTCATCACAATGTTCCATGACTCTTGTCATCAAAATGCCTCATGATCCTTTTACTCACAATGCTCCATGACTCCTTTCATCACATGCTCCATGATACTTGTCATTACACTGTCCCATGACCTTTTTCATAACAATGCTCCATGATACCAGTCATCACAATAATCCATGACCATTGTCGTCACAATGCTCCATGCCCCTTTCAACACAATGCTCCATGACAACTGTCACCACAATGCTCCATGGCCTTTGTCATCACAATTATACATGGCCCCTGTAATCACAGTGCTCCATGACCCCTTTCATCACAATGCTCCATGATCACTGTCATCACAATGCCACATGAGCCCTGTCATCACATTGCTCCATGGACCCTGTCATTACAATGCTCCATGACCACTGTCATCACAATGTTCCATGATGGCTGTAATCACAATGACCCATGACACCTTTCCTCAGAAGGCTCCAGTACACCTGGCATCACAATGCTCCAATGCCCGTCTCATCACAAAGTTCCATGATCCCTGTCAGCACAACGTTACAGGACAATTGTCATCACAATGCTCCATGACAACTGTCATCACAATGTTGCCTGCCCATGTCATCAAAATGCTCCATGTCCCCTGTAATCACAATGTTCCATTACACCTGTCATCACAATGTTCCCTGCCCATGTCATCACAATGCTCCATTACCAATGAAATCAAAATGTTCGCCTGCCCTTGTCATCAAAATGCTCCATGGCCCCTTTAATAACAATGCTCCATGAACACTGTCATCACAATGTTCCATGACAGTTGTCATCACAATGCTCCATGACCCCTGTAATCACAATGCTCCTGCCCTTGTCATCACAATGCTCCAGAACTCTTGTCATCATAATGATGAATGCCCATGTCATCACAAAGCTCCATGATACTTGTCATCACAATGTTCCATGGCCTTGTCATCACTATACTCCATGGCCCCCGTCATCACAGTGCTCCATGATACCTTTCATCACAATTCTAGATGACCACTGTCATCACAATGCCCCGAGACACATGTCATCACAATTCGCCATGGCCCTTGTCATCACAATGCTCCATGACCCGTGGCATCACAATGGTCCAGGACACTTGTCATCACAATGATCCATGACCACTTACTTCACAATGCTCCTTGACTCCCGTCATCACAATGCTCCATAGCCTATGCATTCGCAATGCTACATGGTCCCTGTAATCACATTGCTCCATGATCCATTTCATCCCAGTGCTCTATGACCACTGTCATCACCATGCCCCATTATACCTGTCATCACAAAGTTCCATGGCCCCTGTCAGCACAATGTTCCATGACAGATGTCATCACTATCCTCCATGGTCCCTGTAATCACAATGCTCCATCCCCTTGTCAACGCAATGCTCCAGAACTCTTGTCATCATAATGCTCCATGCCCGCCTCATCACAATGCTCCATGACACTTGTCCTCACAATGCTCCATGGCCCCTGTTATCACAGTGCTCCATGTTACCTTTCATCACAATTCTAGATGACCATTGTCATCACAATGCCCCATGACACCTGTCATCACTATTCGCCATGGCACTTGTCATCACAATGCTCCATGATCCCTGTCATCATAATGTTCGATGACACTTGTCGTCACGGTGCTCCATGACCCCTGTCATCACAATATTCACTGCCCATGTAATCACAATGCTCCTGGTCCCCTGTAATCACAATGCTCCATAGCCTTAACATCACAATGCTCCAGAACTCTTGTCATCATTATGCCCCATGCCCATGTCATCACAATGCTCCTTGACCCCTGTCATCACAATGCTCCATGGCCTATGTATTCACAATGCTCCATGGCCCCTGTAGTCACATTGCTCCATGATCCTTTTCATCACAATGCTCTATGACCACTGTCATCACAATGCCACATGACACCTGTCATTACAATGCTCTATGGCCCCTGTCAGCACAATGTTCCATGGCAGATATCATCACAATGATCCATGACCGCTGTCATCACAATGTTCCCTGCCCTTGTCATCTCAATCATCCCTGGCCCCTGTTATCACAATGCCCCATACCCTTGTCATCGCAATGCTCCAGATCACTTCTCATCATAATGCTCCATGCCCATGTCATCACAATGCTCCATGGCCCCTGTCATCACAGTGCTCCGTGATACCTTTCATCGTAATGATAGATGACCACTGTCATCACAATGCTCCATGACACCTGTCATCAGATTTGGCCATGGCCCTTATCATCACAATGCTCCAGGACACTTGTCTTCACAATGTTCCATGGCGCATTTCATCACAATGCTCCATGACCACTTTCATCAAATTGCTCCATGATGCCTGTCCTCACAATGCTCCATGGCCTTTGTCATCAAAATTCTACATGGCCCCTGTAATAACAGTGCTTCAGGACAACATTTATCACAATGCTCCATGACCACTCTCATCACCATGCCAGATAAGACCTTTCATGACAATGCTCCATGGCCCTTGTCATCACAATATTCTATGACTTCTGTCATCACAATGCTCCATGCCCCTGTCATCACAATGCCCCATCACCCCTGCTATTACAATGCTCCATGACCCCTGTCCTCACAATGCCCCAAAACCCTTGTCATCACAATATTCCATGATCCGTGTAATCACGATGATCCATGAACCATTTCTGTACAATGCTCCAGTACCCCGTTCATTAAAATGCTCCATGGCACGTGTCATCAGAATGCTCCAGGAACCCTTCCATCACAATAATCCATGACCCGTTTCCTCACAATTCTCCAGGACCACTTTCATCACAATGCTCCATTTCCTTGTCATCTCAATTCTTCATGGCCCCTGTCATCACAATGATCCATGCCCTTGTCATCAAAATGCTCCAGAACTCTTGTCATCACTATGCTCCATGCCCATGTCATCACAATGCTGCATGACCCCTGTCATCACAATGATACATGACCACTGTCATCACAATGCCACATGAGCCCTGTCATCACATTGCTCCATGGCCCCTGTCATTACAATGCTCCATGACCACTGTCATCACAATGTTCCATGATCGCTGTAATCACAATGACCCATGACACCTTTCCTCAGAAGGCTCCATTACGCCTGTCATGAGAATGCTCCAATGCTCGTCTCATCACAATGCTCCATGATCCGTGACAGCACAACGTTACAGGACAATTGTCATCACAATGCTCCATGACAACTCTCATCACAATGCTGCCTGCCCATGTCATCAAAATGCTCCATGTCCCCTGTACTCACAATGTTCCATTACACCTGTCATCACAATGTTCCCTGCCCATGTCATCACAATGCTCCATTACCCATGTCATCGTAGTGATCCATGACCCCTTTCATCACAATGCTCCATGACACCTGTCATCACAATGCTCAGTGCTCTTTGTCACCACAATGCTCCATGACCACTGTCATCACCATGCCCCATGACCCCAGTCATCACAATGCTCCATAGCACTTGTCATCACAATGCTCCATTATCCCTGTCATCACAATGTTCCATGACTCTTGTCATCAAAATGCCTCATGATCCTTTTACTCACAATGCTCCATGACTCCTTTCATCACATGCTCCATGATACTTGTCATTACACTGTCCCATGACCTTTTTCATAACAATGCTCCATGATACCAGTCATCACAATAATCCATGACCATTTTCGTCACAATGTTCCATGCTCCTTTCAACACAATGCTCCATGACAACTGTCACCACAATGCTCCATGGCCTTTGTCATCACAATTATACATGGCCCCTGTAATCACAGTGCTCCATGACCCCTTTCATCACAATGCTCCATGATCACTGTCATCACAATGCCACATGAGCCCTGTCATCACATTGCTCCATGGCCCCTGTCATTACAATGCTCCATGACCACTGTCATCACAATGTTCAGTGATCGCTGTAATCACAATGACCCATGACACCTTTCCTCAGAAGGCTCCAGTACACCTGTCATCACAATGCTCCAATGCCCGTCTCATCACAAAGTTCCATGATCCCTCTCAGCACAACGTTACAGGACAATTGTCATCACAATGCTCCACGACAACTGTCATCACAATGTTGCCTGCCCATGTCATCAAAATGCTCCATGTCCCCTGTAATCACAATGTTCCATTACACCTGTCATCACAATGTTCCCTGCCCATGTCATCACAATGCTCCATTACCAATGAAATCAAAATGTTCGCCTGCCCTTGTCATCAAAATGCTCCATGGCCCCTTTAATCACAATGCTCCATGAACACTGTCATCACAATGTTCCATGACAGTTGTCATCACAATGCTCCATGACCCCTGTAATCACAATGCTCCATGCCCTTGTCATCACAATGCTCCAGAACTCTTGTCATCATAATGATGAATGCCCGTGTCATCACAAAGCTCCATGATACTTGTCATCACAATGTTCCATGGCCTTGTCATCACTATACTCCATGGCCCCCGTCATCACAGTGCTCCATGATACCATTCATCACAATTCTAGATGATCACTGTCATCACAATGCCCCAAGACACATGTCATCACAATTCGCCATGGCCCTTGTCATCACAATGCTCCATGACCCGTGGCATCACAATGGTCCAGGACACTTGTCATCACAGTGATCCATGACCACTTACATCACAATGCTCCTTGACTCCCGTCATCACAATGCTCCATAGCCTATGCATTCGCAATGCTACATGGTCCCTGTAATCACATTGCTCCATGATCCATTTCATCCCAATGCTCTATGACCACTGTCATCACCATGCCCCATTATACCTGTCATCACAAAGTTCCATGGCCCCTGTCAGCACAATGTTCCATGACAGATGTCATCACTATCCTCCATGGTCCCTGTAATCACAATGCTCCATCCGCTTGTCAACGCAATGCTCCAGAACTCTTGTCATCATAATGCTCCATGCCCGCCTCATCACAATGCTCCATGACACTTGTCCTCACAATGCTCCATGGCCTTTGTCATCGCAATGCTCCATGGCCCCTGTTATCACAGTGCTCCATGTTACCTTTCATCACAATTCTAGATGACCATTGTCATCACAATGCCCCATGACACCTGTCATCACTATTCGCCATGGCACTTGTCATCACAATGCTCCATGATCCCTGTCATCATAATGTTCGATGACACTTGTCGTCACGGTGCTCCATGACCCCTGTCATCACAATATTCACTGCCCATGTAATCACAATGCTCCTGGTCCCCTGTAATCACAATGCTCCATAGCCTTAACATCACAATGCTCCAGAACTCTTGTCATCATTATGCCCCATGCCCATGTCATCACAATGCTCCTTGACCCCTGTCATCACAATGCTCCATGGCCTATGTATTCACAATGCTCCATGGCCCCTGTAGTCACATTGCTCCATGATCCTTTTCATCACAATGCTCTATGACCACTGTCATCACAATGCCACATGACACCTGTCAGTACAATGCTCTATGGCCCCTGTCAGCACAATGTTCCATGGCAGATATCATCACAATGATCCATGACCACTGTCATCACAATGTTCCCTGCCCTTGTCATCTCAATGATCCCTGGCCCCTGTTATCACAATGCCCCATACCCTTGTCATCGCAATGCTCCAGATCACTTCTCATCATAATGCTCCATGCCCATGTCATCACAATGCTCCATGGCCCCTGTCATCACAGTGCTCCGTGATACCTTTCATCATAATGATAGATGACCACTGTCATCACAATGCTCCATGACACCTGTCATCAGATTTGGCCATGGCCCTTATCATCACAATGCTCCAGGACACTTGTCTTCACAATGTTCCATGGCGCATTTCATCACAATGCTCCATGACCACTTTCATCAAATTGCTCCATGATGCCTGTCATCACAATGCTCCATGGCCTTTGTCATCAAAATTCTACATGGCCCCTGTAATAACAGTGCTTCAGGACAACTTTTATCACAATGCTCCATGACCACTCTCATCACCATGCCAGATAAGACCTTTCATGACAATGCTCCATGGCCCTTGTCATCACAATATTCTATGACTTCTGTCATCACAATGCTCCATGCCCCTGTCATCACAATGCCCCATCACCCCTGCTATTACAATGCTCCATGACCCCTGTCCTCACAATGCCCCGAAACCCTTGTCATCACAATATTCCATGATCCGTGTAATCACGATGATCCATGAACCATTTCTGTACAATGCTCCAGTACCCCGTTCATTAAAATGCTCCATGGCACTTGTCATCAGAATGCTGCAGGAACCCTTCCATCACAATAATCCATGACCCGTTTCCTCACAATTCTCCAGGACCGCTTTCATCACAATGCTCCATTTCCTTGTCATCTCAATTCTTCATGGCCCCTGTCATCACAATGATCCATGCCCTTGTCATCAAAATGCTCCAGAACTCTTGTCATCACTATGCTCCATGCCCATGTCATCACAATGCTGCATGACCCCTGTCATCACAATGATACATGACCACTGTCATCACAATGCCACATGAGCCCTGTCATCACATTGCTCCATGGCCCCTGTCATTACAATGCTCCATGACCACTGTCATCACAATGTTCCATGATCGCTGTAATCACAATGACCCATGACACCTTTCCTCAGAAGGCTCCATTACGCCTGTCATCAGAATGCTCCAATGCCCATCTCATCACAATGCTCCATGATCCGTGACAGCACAACGTTACAGGACAATTGTCATCACAATGCTCCATGACAACTCTCATCACAATGTTGCCTGCCCATGTCATCAAAATGCTCCATGTACCCTGTAATCACAATGTTCCATTACACCTGTCATCACAATGTTCCCTGCCCATGTCATCACAATGCTCCATTACCCATGTCATCGTAGTGATCCATGACCCCTTTCATCACAATGCTCCATGACACCTGTCATCACAATGCTCCGTGCTCTTTGTCACCACAATGCTCCATGACCACTGTCATCACCATGCCCCATGACCCCAGTCATCACAATGCTCCATAGCACTTGTCATCACAATGCTCCATTATCCCTGTCATCACAATGTTCCATGACTCTTGTCATCAAAATGCCTCATGATCCTTTTACTCACAATGCTCCATGACTCCTTTCATCACATGCTCCATGATACTTGTCATTACACTGTCCCATGACCTTTTTCATAACAATGCTCCATGATACCAGTCATCACAATAATCCATGACCATTTTCGTCACAATGCTCCATGCCCCTTTCAACACAATGCTCCATGACAACTGTCACCACAATGCTCCATGGCCTTTGTCATCACAATTATACTTGGCCCCTGTAATCACAGTGCTCCATGACCCCTTTCATCACAATGCTCCATGATCACTGTCATCACAATGCCACATGAGCCCTGTCATCACATTGCTCCATGGCCCCTGTCATTACAATGCTCCATGACCACTGTCATCACAATGTTCCATGATGGCTGTAATCACAATGACCCATGACACCTTTCCTCAGAAGGCTCCAGTACACCTGTCATCACAATGCTCCAATGCCCGTCTCATCACAAAGTTCCATGATCCCTCTCAGCACAACGTTACAGGACAATTGTCATCACAATGCTCCACGACAACTGTCATCACAATGTTGCCTGCCCATGTCATCAAAATGCTCCATGTCCCCTGTAATCACAATGTTCCATTACACCTGTCATCACAATGTTCCCTGCCCATGTCATCACAATGCTCCATTACCAATGAAATCAAAATGTTCGCCTGCCCTTGTCATCAAAATGCTCCATGGCCCCTTTAATCACAATGCTCCATGAACACTGTCATCACAATGTTCCATGACAGTTGTCATCACAATGCTCCATGACCCCTGTAATCACAATGCTCCATGCCCTTGTCATCACAATGCTCCAGAACTCTTGTCATCATAATGATGAATGCCCGTGTCATCACAAAGCTCCATGATACTTGTCATCACAATGTTCCATGGCCTTTGTCATCAAAATTCTACATGGCCCCTGTAATAACAGTGCTTCAGGACAACTTTTATCACAATGCTCCATGACCACTCTCATCACCATGCCAGATAAGACCTTTCATGACAATGCTCCATGGCCCTTGTCATCACAATATTCTATGACTTCTGTCATCACAATGCTCCATGCCACTGTCATCACAATGCCCCATCACCCCTGCTGTTACAATGCTCCATGACCCCTGTCCTCACAATGCCCCGAAACCCTTGTCATCACAATATTCCATGATCCGTGTAATCACGATGATCCATGAACCATTTCTGTACAATGCTCCAGTACCCCGTTCATTAAAATGCTCCATGGCACTTGTCATCAGAATGCTGCAAGAACCCTTCCATCACAATAATCCATGACCCGTTTCCTCACAATTCTCCAGGACGGCTTTCATCACAATGCTCCATTTCCTTGTCATCTCAATTCTTCATGGCCCCTGTCATCACAATGATCCATGCCCTTGTCATCAAAATGCTCCAGAACTCTTGTCATCACTATGCTCCATGCCCATGTCATCACAATGCTGCATGACCCCTGTCATCACAATGATACATGACCACTGTCATCACAATGCCACATGAGCCCTGTCATCACATTGCTCCATGGCCCCTGTCATTACAATGCTCCATGACCACTGTCATCACAATGTTCCATGATCGCTGTAATCACAATGACCCATGACACCTTTCCTCTGAAGGCTCCATTACGCCTGTCATCAGAATGCTCCAATGCCCATCTCATCACAATGCTCCATGATCCGTGACAGCACAACGTTACAGGACAATTGTCATCACAATGCTCCATGACAACTCTCATCACAATGTTGCCTGTCCATGTCATCAAAATGCTCCATGTCCCCTGTAATCACAATGTTCCATTACACCTGTCATCACAATGTTCCCTGCCCATGTCATCACAATGCTCCATTACCCATGTCATCGTAGTGATCCATGACCCCTTTCATCACAATGCTCCATGACACCTGTCATCACAATGCTCCGTGCTCTTTGTCACCACAATGCTCCATGACCACTGTCATCACCATGCCCCATGACCCCAGTCATCACAATGCTCCATAGCACTTGTCATCACAATGCTCCATTATCCCTGTCATCACAATGTTCCATGACTCTTGTCATCAAAATGCCTCATGATCCTTTTACTCACAATGCTCCATGACTCCTTTCATCACATGCTCCATGATACTTGTCATTACACTGTCCCATGACCTTTTTCATAACAATGCTCCATGATACCAGTCATCACAATAATCCATGACCATTTTCGTCACAATGCTCCATGCCCCTTTCAACACAATGCTCCATGACAACTGTCACCACAATGCTCCATGGCCTTTGTCATCACAATTATACATGGCCCCTGTAATCACAGTGCTCCATGACCCCTTTCATCACAATGCTCCATGATCACTGTCATCACAATGCCACATGAGCCCTGTCATCACATTGCTCCATGGCCCCTGTCATTACAATGCTCCATGACCACTGTCATCACAATGTTCCATGATGGCTGTAATCACAATGACCCATGACACCTTTCCTCAGAAGGCTCCAGTACACCTGTCATCACAATGCTCCAATGCCCGTCTCATCACAAAGTTCCATGATCCCTGTCAGCACAACGTTACAGGACAATTGTCATCACAATGCTCCACGACAACTGTCATCACAATGTTGCCTGCCCATGTCATCAAAATGCTCCATGTCCCCTGTAATCACAATGTTCCATTACACCTGTCATCACAATGTTCCCTGCCCATGTCATCACAATGCTCCATTACCAATGAAATCAAAATGTTCGCCTGCCCTTGTCATCAAAATGCTCCATGGCCCCTTTAATCACAATGCTCCATGAACACTGTCATCACAATGTTCCATGACAGTTGTCATCACAATGCTCCATGACCCCTGTAATCACAATGCTCCATGCCCTTGTCATCACAATGCTCCAGAACTCTTGTCATCATAATGATGAATGCCCGTGTCATCACAAAGCTCCATGATACTTGTCATCACAATGTTCCATGGCCTTGTCATCACTATACTCCATGGCCCCCGTCATCACAGTGCTCCATGATACCTTTCATCACAATTCTAGATGATCACTGTCATCACAATGCCCCAAGACACATGTCATCACAATTCGCCATGGCCCTTGTCATCACAATGCTCCATGACCCGTGGCATCACAATGGTCCAGGACACTTGTCATCACAATGATCCATGACCACTTACATCACAATGCTCCTTGACTCCCGTCATCACAATGCTCCATAGCCTATGCATTCGCAATGCTACATGGTCCCTGTAATCACATTGCTCCATGATCCATTTCATCCCAATGCTCTATGACCACTGTCATCACCATGCCCCATTATACCTGTCATCACAAAGTTCCATGGCCCCTGTCAGCACAATGTTCCATGACAGATGTCATCACTATCCTCCATGGTCCCTGTAATCACAATGCTCCATCCCCTTGTCAACGCAATGCTCCAGAACTCTTGTCATCATAATGCTCCATGCCCGCCTCATCACAATGCTCCATGACACTTGTCCTCACAATGCTCCATGGCCTTTGTCATCGCAATGCTCCTTGGCCCCTGTTATCACAGTGCTCCATGTTACCTTTCATCACAATTCTAGATGACCATTGTCATCACAATGCCCCATGACACCTGTCATCACTATTCGCCATGGCACTTGTCATCACAATGCTCCATGATCCCTGTCATCATAATGTTCGATGACACTTGTCGTCACGGTGCTCCATGACCCCTGTCATCACAATATTCACTGCCCATGTAATCACAATGCTCCTTGTCCCCTGTAATCACAATGTTCCATAGCCTTAACATCACAATGCTCCAGAACTCTTGTCATCATTATGCCCCATGCCCATGTCATCACAATGCTCCTTGACCCCTGTCATCACAATGCTCCATGGCCTATGTATTCACAATGCTCCATGGCCCCTGTAGTCACATTGCTCCATGATCCTTTTCATCACAATGCTCTATGACCACTGTCATCACAATGCCACATGACACCTGTCAGTACAATGCTCTATGGCCCCTGTCAGCACAATGTTCCATGGCAGATATCATCACAATGATCCATGACCGCTGTCATCACAATGTTCCCTGCCCTGGTCATCTCAATGATCCCTGGCCCCTGTAATCACAATGCCCCATACCCTTGTCATCGCAATGCTCCAGATCACTTCTCATCATAATGCTCCATGCCCATGTCATCACAATGCTCCATGGCCCCTGTCATCACAGTGCTCCGTGATACCTTTCATCGTAATGATAGATGACCACTGTCATCACAATGCTCCATGACACCTGTCATCAGATTTGGCCATGGCCCTTATCATCACAATGCTCCAGGACACTTGTCTTCACAATGTTCCATGGCGCATTTGATCACAATGCTCCATGACCACTTTCATCAAATTGCTCCATGATGCCTGTCATCACAATGCTCCATGGCCTTTGTCATCAAAATTCTACATGGCCCCAGTAATAACAGTGCTTCAGGATATCTTTTATCACAATGCTCCATGACCACTCTCATCACAATGCCAGATAAGACCTTTCATGACAATGCTCCATGGCCCGTGTCATCACAATATTCTATGACTTCTGTCATCACAATGCTCCATGCCCCTGTCGTCACAATGCCCCATCACCCCTGCTATTACAATGTTCCATGAACTCTTTCATCACAATGCTCCGAAACCCTTGTCATCACAATATTCCATGATCCGTGTAATCACGATGATCCATGAACCATTTCTGTACAATGCTCCAGTACCCCTTTCATTAAAATGCTCCATGGCACTTGTCATCAGAATGCTGCAGGAACCCTTCCATCACAATAATCCATGACCCGTTTCCTCACAATTCTCCAGGACCGCTTTCATCACAATGCTCCATTCCCTTGTCATCTCAATGCTTCATGGCCCCTGTCATCACAATGATCCATGCCCTTGTCATCAAAATGCTCCAGAACCCTTGTCATCACTATGCTCCATGCCCATGTCATCACAATGCTGCATGACCCCTGTCATCACAATGCTACATGACCCCTGTCATCACAATGTTCCATGCCCGTATCATCACAATGCTCCATTACCCATGTCATCGTAGTGATCCATGACCCCTTTCATCACAATGCTCCATGACACCTGTCATCACAATGTTCCGTGCTCTTTGTCACCACAATGCTCCATGACCACTGTCATCACCATGCCCCATGACCCCAGTCATCACAATGCTCCATAGCACTTGTCATCACAATGCTCCATTATCTCTGTCATCACAATGTTCCATGACTCTTGTCATCAAAATGCCTCATGATCCTTTTACTCACAATGCTCCATGACTCCTTTCATCACATGCTCCATGATACTTGTCATTACACTGTCCCATGACCTTTTTCATAACAATGCTCCATGATACCAGTCATCACAATAATCCATGACCATTTTCGTCACAATGCTCCATGCCCCTTTCAACACAATGCTCCATGACAACTGTCACCACAATGCTCCATGGCCTTTGTCATCACAATTATACATGGCCCCTGTAATCACAGTGCTCCATGACCCCTTTCATCACAATGCTCCATGATCACTGTCATCACAATGCCACATGAGCCCTGTCATCACATTGCTCCATGGCCCCTGTCATTACAATGCTCCATGACCACTGTCATCACAATGTTCCATGATCGCTGTAATCACAATGACCCATGACACCTTTCCTCAGAAGGCTCCAGTACACCTGTCATCATAATGCTCCAATGCCCGTCTCATCACAAAGTTCCATGATCCCTGTCAGCACAACGTTACAGGACAATTGTCATCACAATGCTCCACGACAACTGTCATCACAATGTTGCCTGCCCATGTCATCAAAATGCTCCATGTCCCCTGTAATCACAATGTTCCATTACACCTGTCATCACAATGTTCCCTGCCCATGTCATCACAATGCTCCATTACCAATGTAATCAAAATGTTGGCCTGCCCTTGTCATCAAAATGCTCCATGGCCCCTTTAATCACAATGCTCCATGACCCCTGTAATCACAATGCTCCATGCCCTTGTCATCACAATGCTCCAGAACTCTTGTCATCATAATGATGAATGCCCGTGTCATCACAAAGCTCCATGATACTTGTCATCACAATGTTCCATGGCTTTGTCATCACAATATTCCATGGCCCCTGTCATCACAGTGCTCCATGATACCTTTCATCACAATTCTAGTTGAACACTGTCATCACAATGCCCCAGGACACATGTCGTCACAATTCGCCATGGCCCTAGTCATCACAATGCTCCATGAACCGTGGCATCACAATGGTCCAGGACACTTGTCATCACAATGATCCATGACCACTTACATCACAATGCTCCTTGACTCCTGTCATCACAATGCTCCATAGCCTATGCATTCGCAATGCTACATGGTCCCTGTAATCACATTGCTCCATGATCCATTTCATCCCAATGCTCTATGATCACTGTCATGACCATGCCCCATTATACCTGTCATCACAATGCTCCATGGCCCCTGTCAGCACATTGTTCCATGACAGATGTCCTCACTATCCTCCATGGTCCCTGTAATCACAATGCTCCAGGCCCTTTTCTTCACAATGCTCCAGATCTCTTGTCATTATAATGCCGCATGCCCGTGTCATCACAATGCTCCCTGGCCTATGTATTCACAATGCTGCATGGCCCCTGTAATCACATTGCTCCATAATTCTTTTCATCACAATGCTCTATGACCACTGTCATCACAATGCCACATGACACCTGTCATTACAGTGCTCTATGGCCCCTGTCAGCACAATGTTCCATGGAAGATATCATCACAATGATCCATGACCGCTGTCATCACAATGTTCCCTGCCCTTGTCATCTCAATGATCCCTGGCCCCTGTAATCACAATGCCCAATACCCTTGTCATCGCAATGCTCCAGATAACTTCTCATCATAATGCTCCATGCCCATGTCATCACAATGCTCCATGGCCCCTGTCATCACAGTGCTCCGTGATACCTTTCATCGTAATGATAGATGACCACTGTCATCACAATGCTCCATGACACCTGTCATCAGATTTGGCCATGGCCCTTGTCATCACAATGCTCCAGGACACTTGTCTTCACAATGTTCCATGGCGCATTTCATCACATTGCCCCATGACCACTTTCATCAAATTGCTCCATGATGCCTGTCATCACAATGCTCCATGGCCTTTGTCATCAAAATTCTACATGGCCCCAGTAATAACAGTGCTTCAGGATATCTTTTATCACAATGCTCCATGACCACTCTCATCACCATGCCAGATAAGACCTTTCATGACAATGCTCCATGGCCCTTGTCATCACAATATTCTATGACTTCTGTCATCACAATGCTCCATGCCCCTGTCGTCACAATGCCCCATCACCCCTGCTATTACAATATTCCATGAACCCTTTCATCACAATGCTCCGAAAGCCTTGTCATCACAATATTCCATGATCCGTGTAATCACGATGATCCATGAACCATTTCTGTACAATGCTCCAGTACCCCTTTCATTAAAATGCTCCATGGCACTTGTCATAAGAATGCTGCAGGAACCCTTCCATCACAATAATCCATGACCCATTTCCTCACAATTCTCCAGGACCGCTTTCATCACAATGCTCCATTCCCTTCTCATCTCAATGCTTCATGGTCCCTGTCATCACAATGATCCATGCCCTTGTCATCACTATGCTCCATGCCCATGTCATCACAATGCTGCATGACCCCTGTCATCACATTGCTACATGACCCCTGTCATCACAATGTTCCATGCCCGTATCATCACAATGCTCCATTTCCCATGTCATCGTAGTGATCCATGACCCCTTTCATCACAATGCTCCATGACACCTGTCATCACAATGCTCCGTGCTCTTTGTCACCACAATGCTCCATGACCACTGTCATCACCATGCCCCATGACCCCAGTCATCACAATGCTTCATAGCACTTGTCATCACAATGCTCCATTATCCCTGTCATCACAATGTTCCCTGACTCTTGTCATCAAAATGCCTCATGATCCTTTTACTCACAATGCTCCATGACTCCTTTCATCACATGCTCCATGATACTTGTCATTACACTGTCCCCTGACCTTTTTCATAACAATGCTCCATGATACCAGTCATCACAATAATCCATGACCATTGTCGTCACAATGCTCCATGCCCCTTTCAACACAATGCTCCATGACAACTGTCACCACAATGCTCCATGGCCTTTGTCATCACAATTATACCTGGCCCCTGTAATCACAGTGCTCCATGACCCCTTTCATCACAATGCTCCATGATCACTGTCATCACAATGCCACATGAGCCCTGTCATCACATTGCTCCATGGCCCCTGTCATTACAATGCTCCATGACCACTGTCATCACAATGTTCCATGATGGCTGTAATCACAATGACCCATGACACCTTTCCTCAGAAGGCTCCAGTACACCTGTCATCACAATGCTCCAATGCCCGTCTCATCACAAAGTTCCATGATCCCTGTCAGCACAACGTTACAGGACAATTGTCATCACAATGTTCCATGACAACTGTCATCACAATGTTCCCTGCCCATGTCATCACAAAGCTCCATTACCAATGAAATCAAAATGTTCGCCTGCCCTTGTCATCAAAATGCTCCATGGCCCCTTTAATCACAATGCTCCATGAACACTGTCATCACAATGTTCCATGACAGTTGTCATCACAATGCTCCATGACCCCTGTAATCACAATGCTCCATGCCCTTGTCATCACAATGCTCCAGAACTCTTGTCATCATAATGATGAATGCCCGTGTCATCACAAAGCTCCATGATACTTGTCATCACAATGTTCCATGGCCTTGTCATCACTATACTCCATGGCCTCCGTCATCACAGTGCTCCATGATACCTTTCATCACAATTCTAGATGACCACTGTCATCACAATGCCCCAAGACACATGTCATCACAATTCGCCATGGCCCTTGTCATCACAATGCTCCATGACCCGTGGCATCACAATGGTCCAGGACACTTGTCATCACAATGATCCATGACCACTTACATCACAATGCTCCTTGACTCCCGTCATCACAATGCTCCATAGCCTATGCATTCGCAATGCTACATGGTCCCTGTAATCACATTGCTCCATGATCCATTTCATCCCAATGCTCTATGACCACTGTCATCACCATGCCCCATTATACCTGTCATCACAAAGTTCCATGGCCCCTGTCAGCACAATGTTCCATGACAGATGTCATCACTATCCTCCATGGTCCCTGTAATCACAATGCTCCATCCGCTTGTCAATGCAATGCTCCAGAACTCTTGTCATCATAATGCTCCATGCCCGCCTCATCACAATGCTCCATGACACTTGTCCTCACAATGCTCCATGGCCTTTGTCATCGCAATGCTCCATGGCCCCTGTTATCACAGTGCTCCATGTTACCTTTCATCACAATTCTAGATGACCATTGTCATCACAATGCCCCATGACACCTGTCATCACTATTCGCCATGGCACTTGTCATCACAATGCTCCATGATCCCTGTCATCATAATGTTCGATGACACTTGTCGTCACGGTGCTCCATGACCCCTGTCATCACAATATTCACTGCCCATGTAATCACAATGCTCCTGGTCCCCTGTAATCACAATGCTCCATAGCCTTAACATCACAATGCTCCAGAACTCTTGTCATCATTATGCCCCATGCCCATGTCATCACAATGCTCCTTGACCCCTGTCATCACAATGCTCCATGGCCTATGTATTCACAATGCTCCATGGCCCCTGTAGTCACATTGCTCCATGATCCTTTTCATCACAATGCTCTATGACCACTGTCATCACAATGCCACATGACACCTGTCATTACAATGCTCTATGGCCCCTGTCAGCACAATGTTCCATGGCAGATATCATCACAATGATCCATGACCGCTGTCATCACAATGTTCCCTGCCCCCTGTAATCACAATGCCCCATACCCTTGTCATCGCAATGCTCCAGATCACTTCTCATCATAATGCTCCATGCCCATGTCATCACAATGCTCCATGGCCCCTGTCATCACAGTGCTCCGTGATACCTTTCATCGTAATGATAGATGACCACTGTCATCACAATGCTCCATGACACCTGTCATCAGATTTGGCCATGGCCCTTATCATCACAATGCTCCAGGACACTTGTCTTCACAATGTTCCATGGCGCATTTCATCACAATGCTCCATGACCACTTTCATCAAATTGCTCCATGATGCCTGTCCTCACAATGCTCCATGGCCTTTGTCATCAAAATTCTACATGGCCCCTGTAATAACAGTGCTTCAGGACAACTTTTATCACAATGCTCCATGACCACTCTCATCACCATGCCAGATAAGACCTTTCATGACAATGCTCCATGGCCCTTGTCATCACAATATTCTATGACTTCTGTCATCACAATGCTCCATGCCCCTGTCATCACAATGCCCCATCACCCCTGCTATTACAATGCTCCATGACCCCTGTCCTCACAATGCCCCGAAACCCTTGTCATCACAATATTCCATGATCCGTGTAATCACGATGATCCATGAACCATTTCTGTACAATGCTCCAGTACCCCGTTCATTAAAATGCTCCATGGCACTTGTCATCAGAATGCTGCAGGAACCCTTCCATCACAATAATCCATGACCCGTTTCCTCACAATTCTCCAGGACCGCTTTCATCACAATGCTCCATTTCCTTGTCATCTCAATTCTTCATGGCCCCTGTCATCACAATGATCCATGCCCTTGTCATCAAAATGCTCCAGAACTCTTGTCATCACTATGCTCCATGCCCATGTCATCACAATGCTGCATGACCCCTGTCATCACAATGATACATGACCACTGTCATCACAATGCCACATGAGCCCTGTCATCACATTGCTCCATGGCCCCTGTCATTACAATGCTCCATGACCACTGTCATCACAATGTTCCATGATCGCTGTAATCACAATGACCCATGACACCTTTCCTCAGAAGGCTCCATTACGCCTGTCATGAGAATGCTCCAATGCCCGTCTCATCACAATGCTCCATGATCCGTGACAGCACAACGTTACAGGACAATTGTCATCACAATGCTCCATGACAACTCTCATCACAATGTTGCCTGCCCATGTCATCAAAATGCTCCATGTCCCCTGTACTCACAATGTTCCATTACACCTGTCATCACAATGTTCCCTGCCCATGTCATCACAATGCTCCATTACCCATGTCATCGTAGTGATCCATGACCCCTTTCATCACAATGCTCCATGACACCTGTCATCACAATGCTCCGTGCTCTTTGTCACCACAATGCTCCATGACCACTGTCATCACCATGCCCCATGACCCCAGTCATCACAATGCTCCATAGCACTTGTCATCACAATGCTCCATTATCCCTGTCATCACAATGTTCCATGACTCTTGTCATCAAAATGCCTCATGATCCTTTTACTCACAATGCTCCATGACTCCTTTCATCACATGCTCCATGATACTTGTCATTACACTGTCCCATGACCTTTTTCATAACAATGCTCCATGATACCAGTCATCACAATAATCCATGACCATTGTCGTCACAATGCTCCATGCCCCTTTCAACACAATGCTCCATGACAACTGTCACCACAATGCTCCATGGCCTTTGTCATCACAATTATACATGGCCCCTGTAATCACAGTGCTCCATGACCCCTTTCATCACAATGCTCCATGATCACTGTCATCACAATGCCACATGAGCCCTGTCATCACATTGCTCCATGGCCCCTGTCATTACAATGCTCCATGACCACTGTCATCACAATGTTCAGTGATCGCTGTAATCACAATGACCCATGACACCTTTCCTCAGAAGGCTCCAGTACACCTGTCATCACAATGCTCCAATGCCCGTCTCATCACAAAGTTCCATGATCCCTGTCAGCACAACGTTACAGGACAATTGTCATCACAATGCTCCACGACAACTGTCATCACAATGTTGCCTGCCCATGTCATCAAAATGCTCCATGTCCCCTGTAATCACAATGTTCCATTACACCTGTCATCACAATGTTCCCTGCCCATGTCATCACAATGCTCCATTACCAATGAAATCAAAATGTTCGCCTGCCCTTGTCATCAAAATGCTCCATGGCCCCTTTAATCACAATGCTCCATGAACACTGTCATCACAATGTTCCATGACAGTTGTCATCACAATGCTCCATGACCCCTGTAATCACAATGCTCCATGCCCTTGTCATCACAATGCTCCAGAACTCTTGTCATCATAATGATGAATGCCCGTGTCATCACAAAGCTCCATGATACTTGTCATCACAATGTTCCATGGCCTTGTCATCACTATACTCCATGGCCCCCGTCATCACAGTGCTCCATGATACCATTCATCACAATTCTAGATGATCACTGTCATCACAATGCCCCAAGACACATGTCATCACAATTCGCCATGGCCCTTGTCATCACAATGCTCCATGACCCGTGGCATCACAATGGTCCAGGACACTTGTCATCACAATGATCCATGACCACTTACATCACAATGCTCCTTGACTCCCGTCATCACAATGCTCCATAGCCTATGCATTCGCAATGCTACATGGTCCCTGTAATCACATTGCTCCATGATCCATTTCATCCCAATGCTCTATGACCACTGTCATCACCATGCCCCATTATACCTGTCATCACAAAGTTCCATGGCCCCTGTCAGCACAATGTTCCATGACAGATGTCATCACTATCCTCCATGGTCCCTGTAATCACAATGCTCCATCCGCTTGTCAACGCAATGCTCCAGAACTCTTGTCATCATAATGCTCCATGCCCGCCTCATCACAATGCTCCATGACACTTGTCCTCACAATGCTCCATGGCCTTTGTCATCGCAATGCTCCATGGCCCCTGTTATCACAGTGCTCCATGTTACCTTTCATCACAATTCTAGATGACCATTGTCATCACAATGCCCCATGACACCTGTCATCACTATTCGCCATGGCACTTGTCATCACAATGCTCCATGATCCCTGTCATCATAATGTTCGATGACACTTGTCGTCACGGTGCTCCATGACCCCTGTCATCACAATATTCACTGCCCATGTAATCACAATGCTCCTGGTCCCCTGTAATCACAATGCTCCATAGCCTTAACATCACAATGCTCCAGAACTCTTGTCATCATTATGCCCCATGCCCATGTCATCACAATGCTCCTTGACCCCTGTCATCACAATGCTCCATGGCCTATGTATTCACAATGCTCCATGGCCCCTGTAGTCACATTGCTCCATGATCCTTTTCATCACAATGCTCTATGACCACTGTCATCACAATGCCACATGACACCTGTCAGTACAATGCTCTATGGCCCCTGTCAGCACAATGTTCCATGGCAGATATCATCACAATGATCCATGACCACTGTCATCACAATGTTCCCTGCCCTTGTCATCTCAATGATCCCTGGCCCCTGTTATCACAATGCCCCATACCCTTGTCATCGCAATGCTCCAGATCACTTCTCATCATAATGCTCCATGCCCATGTCATCACAATGCTCCATGGCCCCTGTCATCACAGTGCTCCGTGATACCTTTCATCGTAATGATAGATGACCACTGTCATCACAATGCTCCATGACACCTGTCATCAGATTTGGCCATGGCCCTTATCATCACAATGCTCCAGGACACTTGTCTTCACAATGTTCCATGGCGCATTTCATCACAATGCTCCATGACCACTTTCATCAAATTGCTCCATGATGCCTGTCATCACAATGCTCCATGGCCTTTGTCATCAAAATTCTACCTGGCCCCTGTAATAACAGTGCTTCAGGACAACTTTTATCACAATGCTCCATGACCACTCTCATCACCATGCCAGATAAGACCTTTCATGACAATGCTCCATGGCCCTTGTCATCACAATATTCTATGACTTCTGTCATCACAATGCTCCATGCCCCTGTCATCACAATGCCCCATCACCCCTGCTATTACAATGCTCCATGACCCCTGTCTTCACAATGCCCCGAAACCCTTGTCATCACAATATTCCATGATCCGTGTAATCACGATGATCCATGAACCATTTCTGTACAATGCTCCAGTACCCCGTTCATTAAAATGCTCCATGGCACTTGTCATCAGAATGCCGCAGGAACCCTTCCATCACAATAATCCATGACCCGTTTCCTCACAATTCTCCAGGACCGCTTTCATCACAATGCTCCATTTCCTTGTCATCTCAATTCTTCATGGCCCCTGTCATCACAATGATCCATGCCCTTGTCATCAAAATGCTCCAGAACTCTTGTCATCACTATGCTCCATGCCCATGTCATCACAATGCTGCATGACCCCTGTCATCACAATGATACATGACCACTGTCATCACAATGTCACATGAGCCCTGTCATCACATTGCTCCATGGCCCCTGTCATTACAATGCTCCATGACCACTGTCATCACAATGTTCCATGATCGCTGTAATCACAATGACCCATGACACCTTTCCTCAGAAGGCTCCATTACGCCTGTCATCAGAATGCTCCAATGCCCATCTCATCACAATGCTCCATGATCCGTGACAGCACAACGTTACAGGACAATTGTCATCACAATGCTCCATGACAACTCTCATCACAATGTTGCCTGCCCATGTCATCAAAATGCTCCATGTACCCTGTAATCACAATGTTCCATTACACCTGTCATCACAATGTTCCCTGCCCATGTCATCACAATGCTCCATTACCCATGTCATCGTAGTGATCCATGACCCCTTTCATCACAATGCTCCATGACACCTGTCATCACAATGCTCCGTGCTCTTTGTCACCACAATGCTCCATGACCACTGTCATCACCATGCCCCATGACCCCAGTCATCACAATGCTCCATAGCACTTGTCATCACAATGCTCCATTATCCCTGTCATCACAATGTTCCATGACTCTTGTCATCAAAATGCCTCATGATCCTTTTACTCACAATGCTCCATGACTCCTTTCATCACATGCTCCATGATACTTGTCATTACACTGTCCCATGACCTTTTTCATAACAATGCTCCATGATACCAGTCATCACAATAATCCATGACCATTTTCGTCACAATGCTCCATGCCCCTTTCAACACAATGCTCCATGACAACTGTCACCACAATGCTCCATGGCCTTTGTCATCACAATTATACTTGGCCCCTGTAATCACAGTGCTCCATGACCCCTTTCATCACAATGCTCCATGATCACTGTCATCACAATGCCACATGAGCCCTGTCATCACATTGCTCCATGGCCCCTGTCATTACAATGCTCCATGACCACTGTCATCACAATGTTCCATGATGGCTGTAATCACAATGACCCATGACACCTTTCCTCAGAAGGCTCCAGTACACCTGTCATCACAATGCTCCAATGCCCGTCTCATCACAAAGTTCCATGATCCCTCTCAGCACAACGTTACAGGACAATTGTCATCACAATGCTCCACGACAACTGTCATCACAATGTTGCCTGCCCATGTCATCAAAATGCTCCATGTCCCCTGTAATCACAATGTTCCATTACACCTGTCATCACAATGTTCCCTGCCCATGTCATCACAATGCTCCATTACCAATGAAATCAAAATGTTCGCCTGCCCTTGTCATCAAAATGCTCCATGGCCCCTTTAATCACAATGCTCCATGAACACTGTCATCACAATGTTCGATGACAGTTGTCATCACAATGCTCCATGACCCCTGTAATCACAATGCTCCATGCCCTTGTCATCACAATGCTCCAGAACTCTTGTCATCATAATGATGAATGCCCGTGTCATCACAAAGCTCCATGATACTTGTCATCACAATGTTCCATGGCCTTGTCATCACTATACTCCATGGCCCCCGTCATCACAGTGCTCCATGATACCTTTCATCACAATCCTAGATGATCACTGTCATCACAATGCCCCAAGACACATGTCATCACAATTCGCCATGGTCCTTGTCATCACAATGCTCCATGACCCGTGGCATCACAATGGTCCAGGACACTTGTCATCACAATGATCCATGACCACTTACATCACAATGCTCCTTGACTCCCGTCATCACAATGCTCCATAGCCTATGCATTCGCAATGCTACATGGTCCCTGTAATCACATTGCTCCATGATCCATTTCATCCCAATGCTCTATGACCACTGTCATCACCATGCCCCATTATACCTGTCATCACAAAGTTCCATGGCCCCTGTCAGCACAATGTTCCATGACAGATGTCATCACTATCCTCCATGGTCCCTGTAATCACAATGCTCCATCCCCTTGTCAACGCAATGCTCCAGAACTCTTGTCATCATAATGCTCCATGCCCGCCTCATCACAATGCTCCATGACACTTGTCCTCACAATGCTCCATGGCCCCTGTTATCACAGTGCTCCATGTTACCTTTCATCACAATTCTAGATGACCATTGTCATCACAATGCCCCATGACACCTGTCATCACTATTCGCCATGGCACTTGTCATCACAATGCTCCATGATCCCTGTCATCATAATGTTCGATGACACTTGTCGTCACGGTGCTCCATGACCCCTGTCATCACAATATTCACTGCCCATGTAATCACAATGCTCCTGGTCCCCTGTAATCACAATGCTCCATAGCCTTAACATCACAATGCTCCAGAACTCTTGTCATCATTATGCCCCATGCCCATGTCATCACAATGCTCCTTGACCCCTGTCATCACAATGCTCCATGGCCTATGTATTCACAATGCTCCATGGCCCCTGTAGTCACATTGCTCCATGATCCTTTTCATCACAATGCTCTATGACCACTGTCATCACAATGCCACATGACACCTGTCAGTACAATGCTCTATGGCCCCTGTCAGCACAATGTTCCATGGCAGATATCATCACAATGATCCATGACCGCTGTCATCACAATGTTCCCTGCCCTTGTCATCTCAATGATCCCTGGCCCCTGTTATCACAATGCCCCATACCCTTGTCATCGCAATGCTCCAGATCACTTCTCATCATAATGCTCCATGCCCATGTCATCACAATGCTCCATGGCCCCTGTCATCACAGTGCTCCGTGATACCTTTCATCGTAATGATAGATGACCACTGTCATCACAATGCTCCATGACACCTGTCATCAGATTTGGCCATGGCCCTTATCATCACAATGCTCCAGGACACTTGTCTTCACAATGTTCCATGGCGCATTTCATCACAATGCTCCATGACCACTTTCATCAAATTGCTCCATGATGCCTGTCATCACAATGCTTCATGGCCTTTGTCATCAAAATTCTACATGGCCCCTGTAATAACAGTGCTTCAGGACAACTTTTATCACAATGCTCCATGACCACTCTCATCACCATGCCAGATAAGACCTTTCATGACAATGCTCCATGGCCCTTGTCATCACAATATTCTATGACTTCTGTCATCACAATGCTCCATGCCCCTGTCATCACAATGCCCCATCACCCCTGCTATTACAATGCTCCATGACCCCTGTCCTCACAATGCCCCGAAACCCTTGTCATCACAATATTCCATGATCCGTGTAATCACGATGATCCATGAACCATTTCTGTACAATGCTCCAGTACCCCGTTCATTAAAATGCTCCATGGCACTTGTCATCAGAATGCTGCAGGAACCCTTCCATCACAATAATCCATGACCCGTTTCCTCACAATTCTCCAGGACGGCTTTCATCACAATGATCCATTTCCTTGTCATCTCAATTCTTCATGGCCCCTGTCATCACAATGATCCATGCCCTTGTCATCAAAATGCTCCAGAACTCTTGTCATCACTATGCTCCATGCCCATGTCATCACAATGCTGCATGACCCCTGTCATCACAATGATACATGACCACTGTCATCACAATGCCACATGAGCCCTGTCATCACATTGCTCCATGGCCCCTGTCATTACAATGCTCCATGACCACTGTCATCACAATGTTCCATGATCGCTGTAATCACAATGACCCATGACACCTTTCCTCAGAAGGCTCCATTACGCCTGTCATCAGAATGCTCCAATGCCCATCTCATCACAATGCTCCATGATCCGTGACAGCACAACGTTACAGGACAATTGTCATCACAATGCTCCATGACAACTCTCATCACAATGTTGCCTGCCCATGTCATCAAAATGCTCCATGTCCCCTGTAATCACAATGTTCCATTACACCTGTCATCACAATGTTCCCTGCCCATGTCATCACAATGCTCCATTACCCATGTCATCGTAGTGATCCATGACCCCTTTCATCACAATGCTCCATGACACCTGTCATCACAATGCTCCGTGCTCTTTGTCACCACAATGCTCCATGACCACTGTCATCACCATGCCCCATGACCCCAGTCATCACAATGCTCCATAGCACTTGTCATCACAATGCTCCATTATCCCTGTCATCACAATGTTCCATGACTCTTGTCATCAAAATGCCTCATGATCCTTTTACTCACAATGCTCCATGACTCCTTTCATCACATGCTCCATGATACTTGTCATTACACTGTCCCATGACCTTTTTCATAACAATGCTCCATGATACCAGTCATCACAATAATCCATGACCATTTTCGTCACAATGCTCCATGCCCCTTTCAACACAATGCTCCATGACAACTGTCACCACAATGCTCCATGGCCTTTGTCATCACAATTATACATGGCCCCTGTAATCACAGTGCTCCATGACCCCTTTCATCACAATGCTCCATGATCACTGTCATCACAATGCCACATGAGCCCTGTCATCACATTGCTCCATGGCCCCTGTCATTACAATGCTCCATGACCACTGTCATCACAATGTTCCATGATGGCTGTAATCACAATGACCCATGACACCTTTCCTCAGAAGGCTCCAGTACACCTGTCATCACAATGCTCCAATGCCCGTCTCATCACAAAGTTCCATGATCCCTCTCAGCACAACGTTACAGGACAATTGTCATCACAATGCTCCACGACAACTGTCATCACAATGTTGCCTGCCCATGTCATCAAAATGCTCCATGTCCCCTGTAATCACAATGTTCCATTACACCTGTCATCACAATGTTCCCTGCCCATGTCATCACAATGCTCCATTACCAATGAAATCAAAATGTTCGCCTGCCCTTGTCATCAAAATGCTCCATGGCCCCTTTAATCACAATGCTCCATGAACACTGTCATCACAATGTTCCATGACAGTTGTCATCACAATGCTCCATGACCCCTGTAATCACAATGCTCCATGCCCTTGTCATCACAATGCTCCAGAACTCTTGTCATCATAATGATGAATGCCCGTGTCATCACAAAGCTCCATGATACTTGTCATCACAATGTTCCATGGCCTTGTCATCACTATACTCCATGGCCCCCGTCATCACAGTGCTCCATGATACCTTTCATCACAATTCTAGATGATCACTGTCATCACAATGCCCCAAGACACATGTCATCACAATTCGCCATGGCCCTTGTCATCACAATGCTCCATGACCCGTGGCATCACAATGATCCAGGACACTTGTCATCACAATGATCCATGACCACTTACATCACAATGCTCCTTGACTCCCGTCATCACAATGCTCCATAGCCTATGCATTCGCAATGCTACATGGTCCCTGTAATCACATTGCTCCATGATCCATTTCATCCCAATGCTCTATGACCACTGTCATCACCATGCCCCATTATACCTGTCATCACAAAGTTCCATGGCCCCTGTCAGCACAATGTTCCATGACAGATGTCATCACTATCCTCCATGGTCCCTGTAATCACAATGCTCCATCCCCTTGTCAACGCAATGCTCCAGAACTCTTGTCATCATAATGCTCCATGCCCGCCTCATCACAATGCTCCATGACACTTGTCCTCACAATGCTCCATGGCCTTTGTCATCGCAATGCTCCTTGGCCCCTGTTATCACAGTGCTCCATGTTACCTTTCATCACAATTCTAGATGACCATTGTCATCACAATGCCCCATGACACCTGTCATCACTATTCGCCATGGCACTTGTCATCACAATGCTCCATGATCCCTGTCATCATAATGTTCGATGACACTTGTTGTCACGGTGCTCCATGACCCCTGTCATCACAATATTCACTGCCCATGTAATCACAATGCTCCTGGTCCCCTGTAATCACAATGTTCCATAGCCTTAACATCACAATGCTCCAGAACTCTTGTCATCATTATGCCCCATGCCCATGTCATCACAATGCTCCTTGACCCCTGTCATCACAATGCTCCATGGCCTATGTATTCACAATGCTCCATGGCCCCTGTAGTCACATTGCTCCATGATCCTTTTCATCACAATGCTCTATGACCACTGTCATCACAATGCCACATGACACCTGTCAGTACAATGCTCTATGGCCCCTGTCAGCACAATGTTCCATGGCAGATATCATCACAATGATCCATGACCGCTGTCATCACAATGTTCCCTGCCCTTGTCATCTCAATGATCCCTGGCCCCTGTAATCACAATGCCCCATACCCTTGTCATCGCAATGCTCCTGATCACTTCTCATCATAATGCTCCATGCCCATGTCATCACAATGCTCCATGGCCCCTGTCATCACAGTGCTCCGTGATACCTTTCATCGTAATGATAGATGACCACTGTCATCACAATGCTCCATGACACCTGTCATCAGATTTGGCCATGGCCCTTATCATCACAATGCTCCAGGACACTTGTCTTCACAATGTTCCATGGCGCATTTGATCACAATGCTCCATGACCACTTTCATCAAATTGCTCCATGATGCCTGTCATCACAATGCTCCATGGCCTTTGTCATCAAAATTCTACATGGCCCCAGTAATAACAGTGCTTCAGGATATCTTTTATCACAATGCTCCATGACCACTCTCATCACAATGCCAGATAAGACCTTTCATGACAATGCTCCATGGCCCGTGTCATCACAATATTCTATGACTTCTGTCATCACAATGCTCCATGCCCCTGTCGTCACAATGCCCCGTCACCCCTGCTATTACAATGTTCCATGAACTCTTTCATCACAATGCTCCGAAACCCTTGTCATCACAATATTCCATGATCCGTGTAATCACGATGATCCATGAACCATTTCTGTACAATGCTCCAGTACCCCTTTCATTAAAATGCTCCATGGCACTTGTCATCAGAATGCTGCAGGAACCCTTCCATCACAATAATCCATGACCCGTTTCCTCACAATTCTCCAGGACCGCTTTCATCACAATGCTCCATTCCCTTGTCATCTCAATGCTTCATGGCCCCTGTCATCACAATGATCCATGCCCTTGTCATCAAAATGCTCCAGAACCCTTGTCATCACTATGCTCCATGCCCATGTCATCACAATGCTGCATGACCCCTGTCATCACAATGCTACATGACCCCTGTCATCACAATGTTCCATGCCCGTATCATCACAATGCTCCATTACCCATGTCATCGTAGTGATCCATGACCCCTTTCATCACAATGCTCCATGACACCTGTCATCACAATGCTCCGTGCTCTTTGTCACCACAATGCTCCATGACCACTGTCATCACCATGCCCCATGACCCCAGTCATCACAATGCTCCATAGCACTTGTCATCACAATGCTCCATTATCCCTGTCATCACAATGTTCCATGACTCTTGTCATCAAAATGCCTCATGATCCTTTTACTCACAATGCTCCATGACTCCTTTCATCACATGCTCCATGATACTTGTCATTACACTGTCCCATGACCTTTTTCATAACAATGCTCCATGATACCAGTCATCACAATAATCCATGACCATTTTCGTCACAATGCTCCATGCCCCTTTCAACACAATGCTCCATGACAACTGTCACCACAATGCTCCATGGCCTTTGTCATCACAATTATACATGGCCCCTGTAATCACAGTGCTCCATGACCCCTTTCATCACAATGCTCCATGATCACTGTCATCACAATGCCACATGAGCCCTGTCATCACATTGCTCCATGGCCCCTGTCATTACAATGCTCCATGACCACTGTCATCACAATGTTCCATGATCGCTGTAATCACAATGACCCATGACACCTTTCCTCAGAAGGCTCCAGTACACCTGTCATCACAATGCTCCAATGCCCTTCTCATCACAAAGTTCCATGATCCCTCTCAGCACAACGTTACAGGACAATTGTCATCACAATGCTCCACGACAACTGTCATCACAATGTTGCCTGCCCATGTCATCAAAATGCTCCATGTCCCCTGTAATCACAATGTTCCATTACACCTGTCATCACAATGTTCCCTGCCCATGTCATCACAATGCTCCATTACCAATGTAATCAAAATGTTGGCCTGCCCTTGTCATCAAAATGCTCCATGGCCCCTTTAATCACAATGCTCCATGACCCCTGTAATCACAATGCTCCATGCCCTTTTCATCACAATGCTCCAGAACTCTTGTCATCATAATGATGAATGCCCGTGTCATCACAAAGCTCCATGATACTTGTCATCACAATGTTCCATGGCTTTGTCATCACAATATTCCATGGCCCCTGTCATCACAGTGCTCCATGATACCTTTCATCACAATTCTAGTTGAACACTGTCATCACAATGCCCCACGACACATGTCGTCACAATTCGCCATGGCCCTTGTCATCACAATGCTCCATGACCCGTGGCATCACAATGGTCCAGGACACTTGTCATCACAATGATCCATGACCACTTACATCACAATGCTCCTTGACTCCTGTCATCACAATGCTCCATAGCCTATGCATTCGCAATGCTACATGGTCCCTGTAATCACATTGCTCCATGATCCATTTCATCCCAATGCTCTATGACCACTGTCATGACCATGCCCCATTATACCTGTCATCACAATGCTCCATGGCCCCTGTCAGCACATTGTTCCATGACAGATGTCCTCACTATCCTCCATGGTCCCTGTAATCACAATGCTCCAGGCCCTTTTCTTCACAATGCTCCAGATCTCTTGTCATTATAATGCCGCATGCCCGTGTCATCACAATGCTCCCTGGCCTATGTATTCACAATGCTGCATGGCCCCTGTAATCACATTGCTCCATAATTCTTTTCATCACAATGCTCTATGACCACTGTCATCACAATGCCACATGACACCTGTCATTACAGTGCTCTATGGCCCCTGTCAGCACAATGTTCCATGGAAGATATCATCACAATGATCCATGACCGCTGTCATCACAATGTTCCCTGCCCTTGTCATCTCAATGATCCCTGGCCCCTGTAATCACAATGCCCCATACCCTTGTCATCGCAATGCTCCAGATCACTTCTCATCATAATGCTCCATGCCCATGTCATCACAATGCTCCATGGCCCCTGTCATCACAGTGCTCCGTGATACCTTTCATCGTAATGATAGATGACCACTGTCATCACAATGCTCCATGACACCTGTCATCAGATTTGGCCATGGCCCTTGTCATCACAATGCTCCAGGACACTTGTCTTCACAATGTTCCATGGCGCATTTCATCACATTGCTCCATGACCACTTTCATCAAATTGCTCCATGATGCCTGTCATCACAATGCTCCATGGCCTTTGTCATCAAAATTCTACATGGCCCCAGTAATAACAGTGCTTCAGGATATCTTTTATCACAATGCTCCATGACCACTCTCATCACCATGCCAGATAAGACCTTTCATGACAATGCTCCATGGCCCTTGTCATCACAATATTCTATGACTTCTGTCATCACAATGCTCCATGCCCCTGTCGTCACAATGCCCCATCACCCCTGCTATTACAATATTCCATGAACCCTTTCATCACAATGCTCCGAAAGCCTTGTCATCACAATATTCCATGATCCGTGTAATCACGATGATCCATGAACCATTTCTGTACAATGCTCCAGTACCCCTTTCATTAAAATGCTCCATGGCACTTGTCATAAGAATGCTGCAGGAACCCTTCCATCACAATAATCCATGACCCATTTCCTCACAATTCTCCAGGACCGCTTTCATCACAATGCTCCATTCCCTTCTCATCTCAATGCTTCATGGTCCCTGTCATCACAATGATCCATGCCCTTGTCATCACTATGCTCCATGCCCATGTCATCACAATGCTGCATGACCCCTGTCATCACATTGCTACATGACCCCTGTCATCACAATGTTCCATGCCCGTATCATCACAATGCTCCATTTCCCATGTCATCGTAGTGATCCATGACCCCTTTCATCACAATGCTCCATGACACCTGTCATCACAATGCTCCGTGCTCTTTGTCACCACAATGCTCCATGACCACTGTCATCACCATGCCCCATGACCCCAGTCATCACAATGCTTCATAGCACTTGTCATCACAATGCTCCATTATCCCTGTCATCACAATGTTCCCTGACTCTTGTCATCAAAATGCCTCATGATCCTTTTACTCACAATGCTCCATGACTCCTTTCATCACATGCTCCATGATACTTGTCATTACACTGTCCCCTGACGTTTTTCATAACAATGCTCCATGATACCAGTCATCACAATAATCCATGACCATTGTCGTCACAATGCTCCATGCCCCTTTCAACACAATGCTCCATGACAACTGTCACCACAATGCTCCATGGCCTTTGTCATCACAATTATACCTGGCCCCTGTAATCACAGTGCTCCATGACCCCTTTCATCACAATGCTCCATGATCACTGTCATCACAATGCCACATGAGCCCTGTCATCACATTGCTCCATGGCCCCTGTCATTACAATGCTCCATGACCACTGTCATCACAATGTTCCATGATGGCTGTAATCACAATGACCCATGACACCTTTCCTCAGAAGGCTCCAGTACACCTGTCATCACAATGCTCCAATGCCCGTCTCATCACAAAGTTCCATGATCCCTGTCAGCACAACGTTACAGGACAATTGTCATCACAATGTTCCATGACAACTGTCATCACAATGTTCCCTGCCCATGTCATCACAAAGCTCCATTACCAATGAAATCAAAATGTTCGCCTGCCCTTGTCATCAAAATGCTCCATGGCCCCTTTAATCACAATGCTCCATGAACACTGTCATCACAATGTTCCATGACAGTTGTCATCACAATGCTCCATGACCCCTGTAATCACAATGCTCCATGCCCTTGTCATCACAATGCTCCAGAACTCTTGTCATCATAATGATGAATGCCCGTGTCATCACAAAGCTCCATGATACTTGTCATCACAATGTTCCATGGCCTTGTCATCACTATACTCCATGGCCTCCGTCATCACAGTGCTCCATGATACCTTTCATCACAATTCTAGATGACCACTGTCATCACAATGCCCCAAGACACATGTCATCACAATTCGCCATGGCCCTTGTCATCACAATGCTCCATGACCCGTGGCATCACAATGGTCCAGGACACTTGTCATCACAATGATCCATGACCACTTACATCACAATGCTCCTTGACTCCCGTCATCACAATGCTCCATAGCCTATGCATTCGCAATGCTACATGGTCCCTGTAATCACATTGCTCCATGATCCATTTCATCCCAATGCTCTATGACCACTGTCATCACCATGCCCCATTATACCTGTCATCACAAAGTTCCATGGCCCCTGTCAGCACAATGTTCCATGACAGATGTCATCACTATCCTCCATGGTCCCTGTAATCACAATGTTCCATCCGCTTGTCAACGCAATGCTCCAGAACTCTTGTCATCATAATGCTCCATGCCCGCCTCATCACAATGCTCCATGACACTTGTCCTCACAATGCTCCATGGCCTTTGTCATCGCAATGCTCCATGGCCCCTGTTATCACAGTGCTCCATGTTACCTTTCATCACAATTCTAGATGACCATTGTCATCACAATGCCCCATGACACCTGTCATCACTATTCGCCATGGCACTTGTCATCACAATGCTCCATGATCCCTGTCATCATAATGTTCGATGACACTTGTCGTCACGGTGCTCCATGACCCCTGTCATCACAATATTCACTGCCCATGTAATCACAATGCTCCTGGTCCCCTGTAATCACAATGCTCCATAGCCTTAACATCACAATGCTCCAGAACTCTTGTCATCATTATGCCCCATGCCCATGTCATCACAATGCTCCTTGACCCCTGTCATCACAATGCTCCATGGCCTATGTATTCACAATGCTCCATGGCCCCTGTAGTCACATTGCTCCATGATCCTTTTCATCACAATGCTCTATGACCACTGTCATCACAATGCCACATGACACCTGTCATTACAATGCTCTATGGCCCCTGTCAGCACAATGTTCCATGGCAGATATCATCACAATGATCCATGACCGCTGTCATCACAATGTTCCCTGCCCTTGTCATCTCAATGATCCCTGGCCCCTGTAATCACAATGCCCCATACCCTTGTCATCGCAATGCTCCAGATCACTTCTCATCATAATGCTCCATGCCCATGTCATCACAATGCTCCATGGCCCCTGTCATCACAGTGCTCCGTGATACCTTTCATCGTAATGATAGATGACCACTGTCATCACAATGCTCCATGACACCTGTCATCAGATTTGGCCATGGCCCTTATCATCACAATGCTCCAGGACACTTGTCTTCACAATGTTCCATGGCGCATTTCATCACAATGCTCCATGACCACTTTCATCAAATTGCTCCATGATGCCTGTCATCACAATGCTCCATGGCCTTTGTCATCAAAATTCTACATGGCCCCTGTAATAACAGTGCTTCAGGACAACATTTATCACAATGCTCCATGACCACTCTCATCACCATGCCAGATAAGACCTTTCATGACAATGCTCCATGGCCCTTGTCATCACAATATTCTATGACTTCTGTCATCACAATGCTCCATGCCCCTGTCATCACAATGCCCCATCACCGCTGCTATTACAATGCTCCATGACCCCTGTCCTCACAATGCCCCGAAACCCTTGTCATCACAATATTCCATGATCCGTGTAATCACGATGATCCATGAACCATTTCTGTACAATGCTCCAGTACCCCGTTCATTAAAATGCTCCATGGCACGTGTCATCAGAATGCTCCAGGAACCCTTCCATCACAATAATCCATGACCCGTTTCCTCACAATTCTCCAGGACCGCTTTCATCACAATGCTCCATTCCCTTGTCATCTCAATGCTTCATGGCCCCTGTCATCACAATGATCCATGCCCTTGTCATCAAAATGCTCCAGAACCCTTGTCATCACTATGCTCCATGCCCATGTCATCACAATGCTGCATGACCCCTGTCATCACAATGCTACATGACCCCTGTCATCACAATGTTCCATGCCCGTATCATCACAATGCTCCATTACCCATGTCATCGTAGTGATCCATGACCCCTTTCATCACAATGCTCCATGACACCTGTCATCACAATGCTCCGTGCTCTTTGTCACCACAATGCTCCATGACCACTGTCATCACCATGCCCCATGACCCCAGTCATCACAATGCTCCATAGCACTTGTCATCACAATGCTCCATTATCCCTGTCATCACAATGTTCCATGACTCTTGTCATCAAAATGCCTCATGATCCTTTTACTCACAATGCTCCATGACTCCTTTCATCACATGCTCCATGATACTTGTCATTACACTGTCCCATGACCTTTTTCATAACAATGCTCCATGATACCAGTCATCACAATAATCCATGACCATTTTCGTCACAATGCTCCATGCCCCTTTCAACACAATGCTCCATGACAACTGTCACCACAATGCTCCATGGCCTTTGTCATCACAATTATACATGGCCCCTGTAATCACAATGCCCCATACCCTTGTCATCGCAATGCTCCAGATCACTTCTCATCATAATGCTCCATGCCCATGTCATCACAATGCTCCATGGCCCCTGTCATCACAGTGCTCCGTGATACCTTTCATCGTAATGATAGATGACCACTGTCATCACAATGCTCCATGACACCTGTCATCAGCTTTGGCCATGGCCCTTATCATCACAATGCTCCAGGACACTTGTCTTCACAATGTTCCATGGCGCATTTCATCACAATGCTCCATGACCACTTTCATCAAATTGCTCCATGATGCCTGTCATCACAATGCTCCATGGCCTTTGTCATCAAAATTCTACATGGCCCCTGTAATAACAGTGCTTCAGGACAACTTTTATCACAATGCTCCATGACCACTCTCATCACCATGCCAGATAAGACCTTTCATGACAATGCTCCATGGCCCTTGTCATCACAATATTCTATGACTTCTGTCATCACAATGCTCCATGCCCCTGTCATCACAATGCCCCATCACCCCTGCTATTACAATGCTCCATGACCCCTGTCCTCACAATGCCCCAAAACCCTTGTCATCACAATATTCCATGATCCGTGTAATCACGATGATCCATGAACCATTTCTGTACAATGCTCCAGTACCCCTTTCATTAAAATGCTCCATGGCACTTGTCATCAGAATGCTGCAGGAACCCTTCCATCACAATAATCCATGACCCGTTTCCTCACAATTCTCCAGGACCGCTTTCCTCACAATGCTCCATTCCCTTGTCATCTCAATGCTTCATGGCCCCTGTCATCACAATGATCCATGCCCTTGTCATCAAAATGCTCCAGAACCCTTGTCATCACTATGCTCCATGCCCATGTCATCACAATGCTGCATGACCCCTGTCATCACAATGCTACATGACCCCTGTCATCACAATGTTCCATGCCCGTATCATCACAATGCTCCATTACCCATGTCATCGTAGTGATCCATGACCCCTTTCATCACAATGCTCCATGACACCTGTCATCACAATGTTCCGTGCTCTTTGTCACCACAATGCTCCATGACCACTGTCATCACCATGCCCCATGACCCCAGTCATGACAATGCTCCATAGCACTTGTCATCACAATGCTCCATTATCCCTGTCATCACAATGTTCCATGACTCTTGTCATCAAAATGCCTCATGATCCTTTTACTCACAATGCTCCATGACTCCTTTCATCACATGCTCCATGATACTTGTCATTACACTGTCCCATGACCTTTTTCATAACAATGCTCCATGATACCAGTCATCACAATAATCCATGACCATTGTCGTCACAATGCTCCATGCCCCTTTCAACACAATGCTCCATGACAACTGTCACCACAATGCTCCATGGCCTTTGTCATCACAATTATACATGGCCCCTGTAATCACAGTGCTCCATGACCCCTTTCATCACAATGCTCCATGATCACTGTCATCACAATGCCACATGAGCCCTGTCATCACATTGCTCCATGGCCCCTGTCATTACAATGCTCCATGACCACTGTCATCACAATGTTCCATGATGGCTGTAATCACAATGACCCATGACACCTTTCCTCAGAAGGCTCCAGTACACCTGTCATCACAATGCTCCAATGCCCGTCTCATCACAAAGTTCCATGATCCCTGTCAGCACAACGTTACAGGACAATTGTCATCACAATGCTCCATGACAACTGTCATCACAATGTTGCCTGCCCATGTCATCAAAATGCTCCATGTCCCCTGTAATCACAATGCTCCATGACACCTGTCATCACAATGTTCCCTGCCTATGTCATCACAATGCTCCATTACCAATGAAATCAAAATGTTCGCCTGCCCTTGTCATCAAAATGCTCCATGGCCCCTTTAATCACAATGCTCCATGAACACTGTCATCACAATGTTCCATGACAGTTGTCATCACAATGCTCCATGACCCCTGTAATCACAATGCTCCATGCCCTTGTCATCACAATGCTCCAGAACTCTTGTCATCATAATGATGAATGCCCGTGTCATCACAAAGCTCCATGATACTTGTCATCACAATGTTCCATGGCCTTGTCATCACTATACTCCATGGCCCCCGTCATCACAGTGCTCCATGATACCTTTCATCACAATTCTAGATGACCACTGTCATCACAATGCCCCAAGACACATGTCATCACAATTCGCCATGGCACTTGTCATCACAATGCTCCATGACCCGTGGCATCACAATGGTCCAGGACACTTGTCATCACAATGATCCATGACCACTTACACCACAATGCTCCTTGACTCCTGTCATCACAATGCTCCATAGCCTATGCATTCGCAATGCTACATGGTCCCTGTAATCACATTGCTCCATGATCCATTTCATCCCAATGCCCCATGACCACTGTCATCACCATGCCCCATTATACCTGTCATCACAATGCTCCATGGCCCCTGTCAGCACAATGTTCCATGAGAGATGTCCTCACTATCCTCCATAGTCCTCGTAATCACAATGCTCCAGGCCCTTTTCTTCACAATGCTCCAGATCTCTTGTCATCATAATGCTCCATGCCCGTGTCATCACAATGCTCCCTGGCCTATGTATTCACAATGCTCCATGGCCCCTGTAGTCACATTGCTCCATGATCCTTTTCATCACAATGCTCTATGACCACTGTCATCACAATGCCACATGACACCTGTCATTACAATGCTCTATGGCCCCTGTCAGCACAATGTTCCATGGCAGATATCATCACAATGATCCATGACCGCTGTCATCACAATGTTCCCTGCCCTTGTCATCTCAATGATCCCTGGCCCCTGTAATCACAATGCCCCATACCCTTGTCATCGCAATGCTCCAGATCACTTCTCATCATAATGCTCCATGCCCATGTCATCACAATGCTCCATGGCCCCTGTCATCACAGTGCTCCGTGATACCTTTCATCGTAATGATAGATGACCACTGTCATCACAATGCTCCATGACACCTGTCATCAGATTTGGCCATGGCCCTTATCATCACAATGCTCCAGGACACTTGTCTTCACAATGTTCCATGGCGCATTTCATCACAATGCTCCATGACCACTTTCATCAAATTGCTCCATGATGCCTGTCATCACAATGCTCCATGGCCTTTGTCATCAAAATTCTACATGGCCCCTGTAATAACAGTGCTTCAGGACAACATTTATCACAATGCTCCATGACCACTCTCATCACCATGCCAGATAAGACCTTTCATGACAATGCTCCATGGCCCTTGTCATCACAATATTCTATGACTTCTGTCATCACAATGCTCCATGCCCCTGTCATCACAATGCCCCATCACCCCTGCTATTACAATGCTCCATGACCCCTGTCCTCACAATGCCCCGAAACCCTTATCATCACAATATTCCATGATCCGTGTAATCACGATGATCCATGAACCATTTCTGTACAATGCTCCAATACCCCGTTCATTAAAATGCTGCATGGAACTTGTCATCAGAATGCTCCAGGAACCCTTCCATCACAATAATCCATGACCCGTTTCCTCACAATTCTCCAGGACCGCTTTCATCACAATGCTCCATTTCCTTGTCATCTCAATGCTTCATGGCCCCTGTCATCACAATGATCCATGCCCTTGTCATCAAAATGCTCCAGAACTCTTGTCATCACTATGCTCCATGCCCATGTCATCACAATGCTGCATGACCCCTGTCATCACAATGATACATGACCACTGTCATCACAATGCCACATGAACCCTGTCATCACATTGCTCCATGATCCCAGTCATTACAGTGCTCCATGACCACTGTCATCACAATGTTCCATGATCGCTGTAATCACAATGACCCATGACACCTTTCCTCAGAAGGCTCCATTACGCCTGTCATCAGAATGCTCCAATGCCCATCTCATCACAATGCTCCATGATCCGTGACAGCACAACGTTACAGGACAATTGTCATCACAATGCTCCATGACAAGTGTCATCACAATGTTGCCTGCCCATGTCATCAAAATGCTCCATGTCCCCTGTAATCACAATGTTCCATTACACCTGTCATCACAATGTTCCCTGCCCATGTCATCACAATGCTCCATTACCCATGTCATCATAGTGATCCATGACCCCTTTCATCACAATGCTCCATGACACCTGTCATCACAATGCTCCGTGCTCTTTGTCACCACAATGCTCCATGACCACTGTCATCACCATGCCCCATGACCCCAGTCATCACAATGCTCCATAGCACTTGTCATCACAATGCTCCATTATCCCTGTCATCACAATGTTCCATGACTCTTGTCATCAAAATGCCTCATGATCCTTTTACTCACAATGCTCCATGACTCCTTTCATCACATGCTCCATGATACTTGTCATTACACTGTCCCATGACCTTTTTCATAACAATGCTCCATGATACCAGTCATCACAATAATCCATGACCATTTTCGTCACAATGCTCCATGCCCCTTTCAACACAATGCTCCATGACAACTGTCACCACAATGCTCCATGGCCTTTGTCATCACAATTATACATGGCCCCTGTAATCACAGTGCTCCATGACCCCTTTCATCACAATGCTCCATGATCACTGTCATCACAATGCCACATGAGCCCTGTCATCACATTGCTCCATGGCCCCTGTCATTACAATGCTCCATGACCACTGTCATCACAATGTTCCATGATGGCTGTAATCACAATGACCCATGACACCTTTCCTCAGAAGGCTCCAGTACACCTGTCATCACAATGCTCCAATGCCCGTCTCATCACAAAGTTCCATGATCCCTGTCAGCACAACGTTACAGGACAATTGTCATCACAATGCTCCATGACAACTGTCATCACAATGTTGCCTGCCCATGTCATCAAAATGCTCCATGTCCCCTGTAATCACAATGTTCCATTACACCTGTCATCACAATGTTCCCTGCCCATGTCATCACAATGCTCCATTACCAATGAAATCAAAATGTTCGCCTGCCCTTGTCATCAAAATGCTCCATGGCCCCTTTAATCACAATGCTCCATGAACACTGTCATCACAATGTTCCATGACAGTTGTCATCACAATGCTCCATGACCCCTGTAATCACAATGCTCCATGCCCTTGTCATCACAATGCTCCAGAACTCTTGTCATCATAATGATGAATGCCCGTGTCATCACAAAGCTCCATGATACTTGTCATCACAATGTTCCATGGCCTTGTCATCACTATACTCCATGGCCCCCGTCATCACAGTGCTCCATGATACCTTTCATCACAATTCTAGATGACCACTGTCATCACAATGCCCCAAGACACATGTCATCACAATTCGCCATGGCCCTTGTCATCACAATGCTCCATGACCCGTGGCATCACAATGGTCCAGGACACTTGTCATCACAATGATCCATGACCACTTACATCACAATGCTCCTTGACTCCCGTCATCACAATGCTCCATAGCCTATGCATTCGCAATGCTACATGGTCCCTGTAATCACATTGCTCCATGATCCATTTCATCCCAATGCTCTATGACCACTGTCATCACCATGCCCCATTATACCTGTCATCACAAAGTTCCATGGCCCCTGTCAGCACAATGTTCCATGACAGATGTCATCACTATCCTCCATGGTCCCTGTAATCACAATGCTCCATCCCCTTGTCAACGCAATGCTCCAGAACTCTTGTCATCATAATGCTCCATGCCCGCCTCCTCACAATGCTCCATGACACTTGTCCTCACAATGCTCCATGGCCTTTGTCATCGCAATGCTCCATGGCCCCTGTTATCACAGTGCTCCATGTTACCTTTCATCACAATTCTAGATGACCATTGTCATCACAATGCCCCATGACACCTGTCATCACTATTCGCCATGGCACTTGTCATCACAATGCTCCATGATCCCTGTCATCATAATGTTCGATGACACTTGTCGTCACGGTGCTCCATGATCCCTGTCATCACAATATTCACTGCCCATGTAATCACAATGCTCCTGGTCCCCTGTAATCACAATGCTCCATAACCTTAACATCACAATGCTCCAGAACTCTTGTCATCATTATGCCCCATGCCCATGTCATCACAATGCTCCTTGACCCCTGTCATCACAATGCTCCATGGCCTATGTATTCACAATGCTCCATGGCCCCTGTAGTCACATTGCTCCATGATCCTTTTCATCACAATGCTCTATGACCACTGTCATCACCATGCCCCATGACCCCAGTCATAACAATGCTCCATAGCACTTGTCATCACAATGCTCCATTATCCCTGTCATCACAATGCTCCAGGCCCTATTCTTCACAATGCTCCAGATCTCTTGTCATCATAATGCCCCATGCCCTTGTCATCACAATGCTCCCTGGCCTATGTATTCGCAATGCTCCATGGCCCCTGTAATCACATTGCTCCATAATCCTTTTCATCACAATGCTCTATGAGCACTGTCATCACAATGCCACATGACACCTGTCATTACAATGCTCTATGGCCCCTGTCAGCACAATGTTCCATGGCAGATATCATCACAATGATCCATGACCGCTGTCATCACAATGTTCCCTGCCCTTGTCATCTCAATGATCCCTGGCCCCTGTAATCACAATGCCCCATACCCTTGTCATCGCAATGCTCCAGATCACTTCTCATCATAATGCTCCATGCCCATGTCATCACAATGCTCCATGGCCCCTGTCATCACAGTGCTCCGTGATACCTTTCATCGTAATGATAGATGACCACTGTCATCACAATGCTCCATGACACCTGTCATCAGATTTGGCCATGGCCCTTATCATCACAATGCTCCAGGACACTTGTCTTCACAATGTTCCATGGCGCATTTCATCACAATGCTCCATGACCACTTTCATCAAATTGCTCCATGATGCCTGTCATCACAATGCTCCATGGCCTTTGTCATCAAAATTCTACATGGCCCCTGTAATAACAGTGCTTCAGGACAACATTTATCACAATGCTCCATGACCACTCTCATCACCATGCCAGATAAGACCTTTCATGACAATGCTCCATGGCCCTTGTCATCACAATATTCTATGACTTCTGTCATCACAATGCTCCATGCCCCTGTCATCACAATGCCCCATCACCCCTGCTATTACAATGCTCCATGACCCCTGTCCTCACAATGCCCCAAAACCCTTGTCATCACAATATTCCATGATCCGTGTAATCACGATGATCCATGAACCATTTCTGTACAATGCTCCAGTACCCCTTTCATTAAAATGCTCCATGGCACTTGTCATCAGAATGCTGCAGGAACCCTTCCATCACAATAATCCATGACCCGTTTCCTCACAATTCTCCAGGACCGCTTTCATCACAATGCTCCATTCCCTTGTCATCTCAATGCTTCATGGCCCCTGTCATCACAATGATCCATGCCCTTGTCATCAAAATGCTCCAGAACCCTTGTCATCACTATGCTCCATGCCCATGTCATCACAATGCTGCATGACCCCTGTCATCACAATGCTGCATGACCCCTGTCATCACAATGTTCCATGCCCGTATCATCACAATGCTCCATTACCCATGTCATCGTAGTGATCCATGACCCCTTTCATCACAATGCTCCATGACACCTGTCATCACAATGCTCCGTGCTCTTTTTCACCACAATGCTCCATGACCACTGTCATCACCATGCCCCATGACCCCAGTCATCACAATGCTCCATAGCACTTGTCATCACAATGCTCCATTATCCCTGTCATCACAATGTTCCATGACTCTTGTCATCAAAATGCCTCATGATCCTTTTACTCACAATGCTCCATGACTCCTTTCATCACATGCTCCATGATACTTGTCATTACACTGTCCCATGACCTTTTTCATAACAATGCTCCATGATACCAGTCATCACAATAATCCATGACCATTGTCGTCACAATGCTCCATGCCCCTTTCAACACAATGCTCCATGACAACTGTCACCACAATGCTCCATGGCCTTTGTCATCACAATTATACATGGCCCCTGTAATCACAGTGCTCCATGACCCCTTTCATCACAATGCTCCATGATCACTGTCATCACAATGCCACATGAGCCCTGTCATCACATTGCTCCATGGCCCCTGTCATTACAATGCTCCATGACCACTGTCATCACAATGTTCCATGATGGCTGTAATCACAATGACCCATGACACCTTTCCTCAGAAGGCTCCAGTACACCTGTCATCACAATGCTCCAATGCCCGTCTCATCACAAAGTTCCATGATCCCTGTCAGCACAACGTTACAGGACAATTGTCATCACAATGCTCCATGACAACTGTCATCACAATGTTGCCTGCCCATGTCATCAAAATGCTCCATGTCCCCTGTAATCACAATGTTCCATTACACCTGTCATCACAATGTTCCCTGCCCATGTCATCACAATGCTCCATTACCAATGAAATCAAAATGTTCGCCTGCCCTTGTCATCAAAATGCTCCATGGCCCCTTTAATCACAATGCTCCATGAACACTGTCATCACAATGTTCCATGACAGTTGTCATCACAATGCTCCATGACCCCTGTAATCACAATGCTCCATGCCCTTGTCATCACAATGCTCCAGAACTCTTGTCATCATAATGATGAATGCCCGTGTCATCACAAAGCTCCATGATACTTGTCGTCACAATGTTCCATGGCCTTGTCATCACTATACTCCATGGCCCCCGTCATCACAGTGCTCCATGATACCTTTCATCACAATTCTAGATGACCACTGTCATCACAATGCCCCAAGACACATGTCATCACAATTCGCCATGGCACTTGTCATCACAATGCTCCATGACCCGTGGCATCACAATGGTCCAGGACACTTGTCATCACAATGATCCATGACCACTTACACCACAATGCTCCTTGACTCCTGTCATCACAATGCTCCATAGCCTATGCATTCGCAATGCTACATGGTCCCTGTAATCACATTGCTCCATGATCCATTTCATCCCAATGCTCTATGACCACTGTCATCACCATGCCCCATTATACCTGTCATCACAATGCTCCATGGCCCCTGTCAGCACAATGTTCCATGAGAGATGTCCTCACTATCCTCCATAGTCCTTGTAATCACAATGCTCCAGGCCCTTTTCTTCACAATGCTCCAGATCTCTTGTCATCATAATGCCCCATGCCCGTGTCATCACAATGCTCCCTGGCCTATGTATTCACAATGCTCCATGGCCCCTGTAATCACATTGCTCCATAATCCTTTTCATCACAATGCTCTATGAGCACTGTCATCACAATGCCACATGCCACCTGTCATTACAATGCTCTATGGCCCCTGTCAGCACAATGTTCCATGGCAGATATCATCACAATGATCCATGACCGCTGTCATCACAATGTTCCCTGCCCTTCTCATCTCAATGATCCCTGGCCCCTGTAATCACAATGCCCCATACCCTTGTCATCGCAATGCTCCAGATCACTTCTCATCATAATGCTCCATGCCCATGTCATCACAATGCTCCTTGGCCCCTGTCATCACAGTGCTCCGTGATACCTTTCATCATAATGATAGATGACCACTGTCATCACAATGCTCCATGACACCTGTCATCAGATTTGCTCATGGCCCTTGTCATCACAATGCTCCAGGACACTTGTCTTCACAATGTTCCATGGCGCATTTCATCACAATGCTCCATGACCACTTTCATCAAATTGCTCCATGAAGCCTTTCATCGCAATGCTCCATGGCCTTTGTCATCAAAATTCTACATGGCCCCAGTAATAACAGTGCTTCAGGATATCTTTTATCACAATGCTCCATGACCACTCTCATCACCATGCCAGATAAGACCTTTCTTGACAATGCTCCATGGCCCTTGTCATCACAATATTCTATGACTTCTGTCATCACAATGCTCCATGCCCCTGTAGTCACAATGCCCCATCACCCCTGCTATTACAATGTTCCATGAACCCTTTCATCACAATGCTCCGAAACCCTTGTCATCACAATATTCCATGATCCGTGTAATCACGATGATCCATGAACCATTTCTGTACAATGCTCCAGTACCCCTTTCATTAAAATGCTCCATGGCACTTGTCATCAGAATGCTGCAGGAACCCTTCCATCACAATAATCCATGACCCGTTTCCTCACAATTCTCCAGGACCGCTTTCCTCACAATGCTCCATTCCCTTGTCATCTCAATGCTTCATGGCCCCTGTCATCACAATGATCCATGCCCTTGTCATCAAAATGCTCCAGAACCCTTGTCATCACTATGCTCCATGCCCATGTCATCACAATGCTGCATGACCCCTGTCATCACAATGCTACATGACCCCTGTCATCACAATGTTCCATGCCCGTATCATCACAATGCTCCATTACCCATGTCATCGTAGTGATCCATGACCCCTTTCATCACAATGCTCCATGACACCTGTCATCACAATGCTCCGTGCTCTTTGTCACCACAATGCTCCATGACCACTGTCATCACCATGCCCCATGACCCCAGTCATCACAATGCTCCATAGCACTTGTCATCACAATGCTCCATTATCCCTGTCATCACAATGTTCCATGACTCTTGTCATCAAAATGCCTCATGATCCTTTTACTCACAATGCTCCATGACTCCTTTCATCACATGCTCCATGATACTTGTCATTACACTGTCCCATGACCTTTTTCATAACAATGCTCCATGATACCAGTCATCACAATAATCCATGACCATTTTCGTCACAATGCTCCATGCCCCTTTCAACACAATGCTCCATGACAACTGTCACCACAATGCTCCATGGCCTTTGTCATCACAATTATACTTGGCCCCTGTAATCACAGTGCTCCATGACCCCTTTCATCACAATGCTCCATGATCACTGTCATCACAATGCCACATGAGCCCTGTCATCACATTGCTCCATGGCCCCTGTCATTACAATGTTCCATGACCACTGTCATCACAATGTTCCATGATGGCTGTAATCACAATGACCCATGACACCTTTCCTCAGAAGGCTCCAGTACACCTGTCATCACAATGCTCCAATGCCCGTCTCATCACAAAGTTCCATGATCCCTGTCAGCACAACGTTACAGGACAATTGTCATCACAATGCTCCATGACACCTGTCATCACAATGTTCCCTGCCTATGTCATCACAATGCTCCATTACCAATGAAATCAAAATGTTCGCCTGCCCTTGTCATCAAAATGCTCCATGGCCCCTTTAATCACAATGCTCCATGAACACTGTCATCACAATGTTCCATGACAGTTGTCATCACAATGCTCCATGACCCCTGTAATCACAATGCTCCATGCCCTTGTCATCACAATGCTCCAGAACTCTTGTCATCATAATGATGAATGCCCGTGTCATCACAAAGCTCCATGATACTTGTCATCACAATGTTCCATGGCCTTGTCATCACTATACTCCATGGCCCCCGTCATCACAGTGCTCCATGATACCTTTCATCACAATTCTAGATGACCACTGTCATCACAATGCCCCAAGACACATGTCATCACAATTCGCCATGGCACTTGTCATCACAATGCTCCATGACCCGTGGCATCACAATGGTCCAGGACACTTGTCATCACAATGATCCATGACCACTTACACCACAATGCTCCTTGACTCCTGTCATCACAATGCTCCATAGCCTATGCATTCGCAATGCTACATGGTCCCTGTAATCACATTGCTCCATGATCCATTTCATCCCAATGCCCCATGACCACTGTCATCACCATGCCCCATTATACCTGTCATCACAATGCTCCATGGCCCCTGTCAGCACAATGTTCCATGAGAGATGTCCTCACTATCCTCCATAGTCCTCGTAATCACAATGCTCCAGGCCCTTTTCTTCACAATGCTCCAGATCTCTTGTCATCATAATGCCCCATGCCCGTGTCATCACAATGCTCCCTGGCCTATGTATTCACAATGATCCATGGCCCCTGTAATCACATTGCTCCATAATCCTTTTCATCACAATGCTCTATGAGCACTGTCATCACAATGCCACATGCCACCTGTCATTACAATGCTCTATGGCCCCTGTCAGCACAATGTTCCATGGCAGATATCATCACAATGATCCATGACCGCTGTCATCACAATGTTCCCTGCCCTTCTCATCTCAATGATCCCTGGCCCCTGTAATCACAATGCCCCATACCCTTGTCATCGCAATGCTCCAGATCACTTCTCATCATAATGCTCCATGCCCATGTCATCACAATGCTCCTTGGCCCCTGTCATCACAGTGCTCCGTGATACCTTTCATCATAATGATAGATGACCACTGTCATCACAATGCTCCATGACACCTGTCATCAGATTTGCTCATGGCCCTTGTCATCACAATGCTCCAGGACACTTGTCTTCACAATGTTCCATGGCGCATTTCATCACAATGCTCCATGACCACTTTCATCAAATTGCTCCATGAAGCCTGTCATCGCAATGCTCCATGGCCTTTGTCATCAAAATTCTACATGGCCCCAGTAATAACAGTGCTTCAGGATATCTTTTATCACAATGCTCCATGACCACTCTCATCACCATGCCAGATAAGACCTTTCTTGACAATGCTCCATGGCCCTTGTCATCACAATATTCTATGACTTCTGTCATCACAAGGCTCCATGCCCCTGTCGTCACAATGCCCCATCACCCCTGCTATTACAATGTTCCATGAACCCTTTCATCACAATGCTCCGAAACCCTTGTCATCACAATATTCCATGATCCGTGTAATCACGATGATCCATGAACCATTTCTGTACAATGCTCCAGTACCCCTTTCATTAAAATGCTCCATGGCACTTGTCATCAGAATGCTGCAGGAACCCTTCCATCACAATAATCCATGACCCGTTTCCTCACAATTCTCCAGGACCGCTTTCATCACAATGCTCCATTCCCTTGTCATCTCAATGCTTCATGGCCCCTGTCATCACAATGATCCATGCCCTTGTCATCAAAATGCTCCAGAACCCTTGTCATCACTATGCTCCATGCCCATGTCATCACAATGCTGCATGACCCCTGTCATCACAATGCTGCATGACCCCTGTCATCACAATGTTCCATGCCCGTATCATCACAATGCTCCATTACCCATGTCATCGTAGTGATCCATGACCCCTTTCATCACAATGCTCCATGACACCTGTCATCACAATGCTCCGTGCTCTTTGTCACCACAATGCTCCATGACCACTGTCATCACCATGCCCCATGACCCCAGTCATCACAATGCTCCATAGCACTTGTCATCACAATGCTCCATTATCCCTGTCATCACAATGTTCCATGACTCTTGTCATCAAAATGCCTCATGATCCTTTTACTCACAATGCTCCATGACTCCTTTCATCACATGCTCCATGATACTTGTCATTACACTGTCCCATGACCTTTTTCATAACAATGCTCCATGATACCAGTCATCACAATAATCCATGACCATTTTCGTCACAATGCTCCATGCCCCTTTCAACACAATGCTCCATGACAACTGTCACCACAATGCTCCATGGCCATTGTCATCACAATTATACTTGGCCCCTGTAATCACAGTGCTCCATGACCCCTTTCATCACAATGCTCCATGATCACTGTCATCACAATGCCACATGAGCCCTGTCATCACATTGCTCCATGGCCCCTGTCATTACAATGTTCCATGACCACTGTCATCACAATGTTCCATGATGGCTGTAATCACAATGACCCATGACACCTTTCCTCAGAAGGCTCCAGTACACCTGTCATCACAATGCTCCAATGCCCGTCTCATCACAAAGTTCCATGATCCCTGTCAGCACAATGTTACAGGACAATTGTCATCACAATGCTCCATGACACCTGTCATCACAATGTTCCCTGCCCATGTCATCACAATGCTCCATTACCAATGAAATCAAAATGTTCGCCTGCCCTTGTCATCAAAATGCTCCATGGCCCCTTTAATCACAATGCTCCATGAACACTGTCATCACAATGTTCCATGACAGTTGTCATCACAATGCTCCATGACCCCTGTAATCACAATGCTCCATGCCCTTGTCATCACAATGCTCCAGAACTCTTGTCATCATAATGATGAATGCCCGTGTCATCACAAAGCTCCATGATACTTGTCATCACAATGTTCCATGGCCTTGTCATCACTATACTCCATGGCCCCCGTCATCACAGTGCTCCATGATACCTTTCATCACAATTCTAGATGACCACTGTCATCACAATGCCCCAAGACACATGTCATCACAATTCGCCATGGCCCTTGTCATCACAATGCTCCATGACCCGTGGCATCACAATGGTCCAAAACACTTGTCATCACAATGATCCATGACCACTTACATCACAATGCTCCTTGACTCCCGTCATCACAATGCTCCATAGCCTATGCATTCGCAATGCTACATGGTCCCTGTAATCACATTGCTCCATGATCCATTTCATCCCAATGCTCTATGACCACTGTCATCACCATGCCCCATTATACCTGTCATCACAAAGTTCCATGGCCCCTGTCAGCACAATGTTCCATGACAGATGTCATCACTATCCTCCATGGTCCCTGTAATCACAATGCTCCATCCCCTTGTCAACGCAATGCTCCAGAACTCTTGTCATCATAATGCTCCATGCCCACCTCATCACAATGCTCCATGACACTTGTCCTCACAATGCTCCATGGCCTTTGTCATCGCAATGCTCCATGGCCCCTGTTATCACAGTGCTCCATGTTACCTTTCATCACAATTCTAGATGACCATTGTCATCACAATGCCCCATGACACCTGTCATCACTATTCGCCATGGCACTTGTCATCACAATGCTCCATGATCCCTGTCATCATAATGTTCGATGACACTTGTCGTCACGGTGCTCCATGACCCCTGTCATCACAATATTCACTGCCCATGTAATCACAATGCTCCTGGTCCCCTGTAATCACAATGCTCCATAACCTTAACATCACAATGCTCCAGAACTCTTGTCATCATTATGCCCCATGCCCATGTCATCACAATGCTCCTTGACCCCTGTCATCACAATGCTCCATGGCCTATGTATTCACAATGCTCCATGGCCCCTGTAGTCACATTGCTCCATGATCCTTTTCATCACAATGCTCTATGACCACTGTCATCACCATGCCCCATGACCCCAGTCATAACAATGCTCCATAGCACTTGTCATCACAATGCTCCATTATCCCTGTCATCACAATGCTCCAGGCCCTATTCTTCACAATGCTCCAGATCTCTTGTCATCATAATGCCCCATGCCCGTGTCATCACAATGCTCCCTGGCCTATGTATTCTCAATGCTCCATGGCCCCTGTAATCACATTGCTCCATAATCCTTTTCATCACAATGCTCTATGAGCACTGTCATCACAATGCCACATGACACCTGTCATTACAATGCTCTATGGCCCCTGTCAGCACAATGTTCCATGGCAGATATCATCACAATGATCCATGACCGCTGTCATCACAATGTTCCCTGCCCTTGTCATCTCAATGATCCCTGGCCCCTGTAATCACAATGCCCCATACCCTTGTCATCGCAATGCTCCAGATCACTTCTCATCATACTGCTCCATGCCCATGTCATCACAATGCTCCATGGCCCCTGTCATCACAGTGCTCCGTGATACCTTTCATCGTAATGATAGATGACCACTGTCATCACAATGCTCCATGACACCTGTCATCAGATTTGGCCATGGCCCTTATCATCACAATGCTCCAGGACACTTGTCTTCACAATGTTCCATGGCGCATTTCATCACAATGCTCCATGACCACTTTCATCAAATTGCTCCATGATGCCTGTCATCACAATGCTCCATGGCCTTTGTCATCAAAATTCTACATGGCCCCTGTAATGACAGTGCTTCAGGACAACATTTATCACAATGTTCCATGACCACTCTCATCACCATGCCAGATAAGACCTTTCATGACAATGCTCCATGGCCCTTGTCATCACACTATTCTACGACTTCTGTCATCACAATGCTCCATGCCCCTGTCATCATAATGCCCCATCACCCCTGCTATTACAATGCTCCATGACCCCTGTCCTCACAATGCCCCGAAACCCTTGTCATCACAATATTCCATGATCCGTGTAATCGCGATGATCCATGAACCATTTCTGTACAATGCTCCAGTACCCCGTTCATTAAAATGCTTCATGGCACGTGTCATCAGAATGCTCCAGGAACCCTTCCATCACAATAATCCATGACCCGTTTCCTCACAATTCTCCAGGACGGCTTTCATCACAATGCTCCATTTCCTTGTCATCTCAATGCTTCATGGCCCCTGTCATCACAATGATCCATGCCCTTGTCATCAAAATGTTCCAGAACTCTTGTCATCACTATGCTCCATGCCCATGTCATCACAAAGCTGCATGACCCCTGTCATCACAATGATACATGACCACTGTCATCACAATGCCACATGAACCCTGTCATCACATTGCTCCATGATCCCTGTCATTACAAAGCTCCATGACCACTGTCATCACAATGTTCCATGATCGCTGTAATCACAATGACCCATGACACCTTTCCTCAGAAGGCTCCAGTACGCCTGTCATCACAATGCTCCAATGCCTGTCTCCTCTCAATGCTCCATGATCCCTGTCATCACCATGCCCCATGACCCCAGTCATCACAATGCTCCATAGCACTTGTCATCACAATGCTCCATTATCCCTGTCATCACAATGTTCCATGACTCTTGTCATCAAAATGCCTTATGATCCTTTTACTCACAATGCTCCATGACTCCTTTCATCACATGCTCCATGATACTTGTCATTACACTGTCCCATGACCTTTTTCATAACAATGCTCCATGATACCAGTCATCACAATAATCCATGACCATTTTCATCACAATGCTCCATGCCCCTTTCAACACAATGCTCCATGACAACTGTCACCACCATGCACCATGGCCTTTGTCATCACATTTATACATGGCCCCTGTAATCACAGTGCTCCATGACCCCTTTCATCACAATGCTCCATGATCACTGTCATCACAATGCCACATGAGCCCTGTCATCACATTGCTCCATGGCCCCTGTCATTACAATGCTCCATGACCACTGTCATCACAATGTTCCATGATGGCTGTAATAACAATGACCCATGACACCTTTCCTCAGAAGGCTCCAGTACACCTGTCATCACAATGCTCCAATGCCCGTCTCATCACAAAGTTCCATGATCCCTGTCAGCACAACGTTACAGGACAATTGTCATCACAATGCTCCATGACAACTGTCATCACAATGTTGCCTGCCCATGTCATCAAAATGCTCCATGTCCCCTGTAATCACAATGTTCCATTACACCTGTCATCACAATGTTCCCTGCCCATGTCATCACAATGCTCCATTACCAATGAAATCAAAATGTTCGCCTGCCCTTGTCATCAAAATGCTCCATGGCCCCTTTAATCACAATGCTCCATGAACACTGTCATCACAATGTTCCATGACAGTTGTCATCACCATGCCCCATGACCCCAGTCATCACAATGCTCCATAGCACTTGTCATCACAATGCTCCATTATCCCTGTCATCACAATGTTCCATGACTCTTGTCATCAAAATGCCTCATGATCCTTTTACTCACAATGCTCCATGACTCCTTTCATCACATGCTCCATGATACTTGTCATTACACTCTCCCATGACCTTTTTCATAACAATGCTCCATGATACCAGTCATCACAATAATCCATGACCATTTTCGTCACAATGCTCCATGCCCCTTTCAACACAATGCTCCATGACAACTGTCACCACAATGCTCCATGGCCTTTGTCATCACAATTATACATGGCCCCTGTAATCACAGTGCTCCATGACCCCTTTCATCACAATGCTCCATGATCACTGTCATCACAATGCCACATGAGCCCTGTCATCACATTGCTCCATGGCCCCTGTCATTACAATGCTCCATGACCACTGTCATCACAATGTTCCATGATGGCTGTAATCACAATGACCCATGACACCTTTCCTCAGAAGGCTCCAGTACACCTGTCATCACAATGCTCCAATGCCCGTCTCATCACAAAGTTCCATGATCCCTGTCAACACAACGTTACAGGACAATTGTCTTCACAATGCTCCATGACAACTGTCATCACAATGTAACCTGCCCATGTCATCACAATGCTCCATTACCAATGAAATCAAAATGTTCGCCTGCCCTTGTCATCAAAATGCTCCATGGCCCCTTTAATCACAATGCTCCATGAACACTGTCATCACAATGTTCCATGACAGTTGTCATCACAATGTTCCATGACCCCTGTAATCACAATGCTCCATGCCCTTGTCATCACAATGCTCCAGAACTCTTGTCATCATAATGATGAATGCCCGTGTCATCACAAAGCTCCATGATACTTGTCATCACAATGTTCCATGGCCTTGTCATCACTATACTCCATGGCCCCCGTCATCACAGTGCTCCATGATACCTTTCATCACAATTCTAGATGACCACTGTCATCACAATGCCCCAAGACACATGTCATCACAATTCGCCATGGCCCTTTTCATCACAATGCTCCATGGCCCGTGGCATCACAATGGTCCAGGACACTTGTCATCACAATGATCCATGACCACTTACATCACAATGCTCCTTGACTCCCGTCATCACAATGCTCCATAGCCTATGCATTCGCAATGCTACATGGTCCCTGTAATCACATTGCTCCATGATCCATTTCATCCCAATGCTCTATGACCACTGTCATCACCATGCCCCATTATACCTGTCATCACAAAGTTCCATGGCCCCTGTCAGCACAATGTTCCATGACAGATGTCATCACTATCCTCCATGGTCCCTGTAATCACAATGCTCCATCCCCTTGTCAACGCAATGCTCCAGAACTCTTGTCATCATAATGCTCCATGCCCGCCTCATCACAATGCTCCATGAAACTTGTCCTCACAATGCTCCATGGCCTTTGTCATCGCAATGCTCCATGGCCCCTGTTATCACAGTGCTCCATGTTACCTTTCATCACAATTCTAGATGACCATTGTCATCACAATGCCCCATGACACCTGTCATCACTATTCGCCATGGCACTTGTCATCACAATGCTCCATGATCCTTGTCATCATAATGTTCGATGACACTTGTCGTCACGGTGCTCCATGACCCCTGTCATCACAATATTCACTGCCCATGTAATCACAATGCTCCTGGTCCCCTGTTATCACAATGCTCCATAGCCTTAACATCACAATGCTCCAGAACTCTTGTCATCATTATGCCCCATGCCCATGTCATCACAATGCTCCTTGACCCCTGTCATCACAATGCTCCATGGCCTATGTATTCACAATGCTCCATGGCCCCTGTAGTCACATTGCTCCATGATCCTTTTCATCACAATGCTCTATGACCACTGTCATCACAATGCCCCATGACACCTGTCATTACAATGCTCTATGGCCCCTGTCAGCACAATGTTCCATGGCAGATATCATCACAATGATCCATGACCGCTGTCATCACAATGTTCCCTGCCCTTGTCATCTCAATGATCCCTGGCCCCTGTAATCACAATGCCCCATACCCTTGTCATCGCAATGCTCCAGATCACTTCTCATCATAATGCTCCATGCCCATGTCATCACAATGCTCCATGGCCCCTGTCATCACAGTGCTCCGTGATACCTTTCATCGTAATGATAGATGACCACTGTCATCACAATGCTCCATGACACCTGTCATCAGATTTGGCCATGGCCCTTGTCATCACAATGCTCCAGGACACTTGTCTTCACAATGTTCCATGGCGCATTTCATCACAATGCTCCATGACCACTTTCATCAAATTGCTCCATGATGCCTGTCATCACAATGCTCCATGGCCTTTGTCATCAAAATTCTACATGGCCCCTGTAATAACAGTGCTTCAGGACAACATTTATCACAATGTTCCATGACCACTCTCATCACCATGCCAGATTAGACCTTTCATGACAATGCTCCATGGCCCTTGTCATCACAATATTCTACGACTTCTGTCATCACAATGCTCCATGCCCCTGTCATCACAATGCCCCATCACCCCTGCTATTACAATGCTCCATGACCCCTGTCCTCACAATGCCCCGAAACCCTTGTCATCACAATATTCCATGATCCGTGTAATCACGATGATCCATGAACCATTTCTGTACAATGCTCCAGTACCCCGTTCATTAAAATGCTCCATGGCACGTGTCATCAGAATGCTCCATTACCAATGAAATCAAAATGTTCGCCTGCCCTTGTCATCAAAATGCTCCATGGCCCCTTTAATCACAATGCTCCATGAACACTGTCATCACAATGTTCCATGACAGTTGTCATCACAATGCTCCATGACCCCTGTAATCACAATGCTCCATGCCCTTGTCATCACAATGCTCCAGAACTCTTGTCATCATAATGATGAATGCCCGTGTCATCACAAAGCTCCATGATACTTGTCATCACAATGTTCCATGGCCTTGTCATCACTATACTCCATGGCCCCCGTCATCACAGTGCTCCATGATACCTTTCATCACAATTCTAGATGACCACTGTCATCACAATGCCCCAAGACACATGTCATCACAATTCGCCATGGCCCTTGTCATCACAATGCTCCATGACCCGTGGCATCACAATGGTCCAAAACACTTGTCATCACAATGATCCATGACCACTTACATCACAATGCTCCTTGACTCCCGTCATCACAATGCTCCATAGCCTATGCATTCGCAATGCTACATGGTCCCTGTAATCACATTGCTCCATGATCCATTTCATCCCAATGCTCTATGACCACTGTCATCACCATGCCCCATTATACCTGTCATCACAAAGTTCCATGGCCCCTGTCAGCACAATGTTCCATGACAGATGTCATCACTATCCTCCATGGTCCCTGTAATCACAATGCTCCATCCCCTTGTCAACGCAATGCTCCAGAACTCTTGTCATCATAATGCTCCATGCCCACCTCATCACAATGCTCCATGACACTTGTCCTCACAATGCTCCATGGCCTTTGTCATCGCAATGCTCCATGGCCCCTGTTATCACAGTGCTCCATGTTACCTTTCATCACAATTCTAGATGACCATTGTCATCACAATGCCCCATGACACCTGTCATCACTATTCGCCATGGCACTTGTCATCACAATGCTCCATGATCCCTGTCATCATAATGTTCGATGACACTTGTCGTCACGGTGCTCCATGACCCCTGTCATCACAATATTCACTGCCCATGTAATCACAATGCTCCTGGTCCCCTGTAATCACAATGCTCCATAACCTTAACATCACAATGCTCCAGAACTCTTGTCATCATTATGCCCCATGCCCATGTCATCACAATGCTCCTTGACCCCTGTCATCACAATGCTCCATGGCCTATGTATTCACAATGCTCCATGGCCCCTGTAGTCACATTGCTCCATGATCCTTTTCATCACAATGCTCTATGACCACTGTCATCACCATGCCCCATGACCCCAGTCATAACAATGCTCCATAGCACTTGTCATCACAATGCTCCATTATCCCTGTCATCACAATGCTCCAGGCCCTATTCTTCACAATGCTCCAGATCTCTTGTCATCATAATGCCCCATGCCCGTGTCATCACAATGCTCCCTGGCCTATGTATTCTCAATGCTCCATGGCCCCTGTAATCACATTGCTCCATAATCCTTTTCATCACAATGCTCTATGAGCACTGTCATCACAATGCCACATGACACCTGTCATTACAATGCTCTATGGCCCCTGTCAGCACAATGTTCCATGGCAGATATCATCACAATGATCCATGACCGCTGTCATCACAATGTTCCCTGCCCTTGTCATCTCAATGATCCCTGGCCCCTGTAATCACAATGCCCCATACCCTTGTCATCGCAATGCTCCAGATCACTTCTCATCATACTGCTCCATGCCCATGTCATCACAATGCTCCATGGCCCCTGTCATCACAGTGCTCCGTGATACCTTTCATCGTAATGATAGATGACCACTGTCATCACAATGCTCCATGACACCTGTCATCAGATTTGGCCATGGCCCTTATCATCACAATGCTCCAGGACACTTGTCTTCACAATGTTCCATGGCGCATTTCATCACAATGCTCCATGACCACTTTCATCAAATTGCTCCATGATGCCTGTCATCACAATGCTCCATGGCCTTTGTCATCAAAATTCTACATGGCCCCTGTAATAACAGTGCTTCAGGACAACATTTATCACAATGTTCCATGACCACTCTCATCACCATGCCAGATAAGACCTTTCATGACAATGCTCCATGGCCCTTGTCATCACACTATTCTACGACTTCTGTCATCACAATGCTCCATGCCCCTGTCATCATAATGCCCCATCACCCCTGCTATTACAATGCTCCATGACCCCTGTCCTCACAATGCCCCGAAACCCTTGTCATCACAATATTCCATGATCCGTGTAATCGCGATGATCCATGAACCATTTCTGTACAATGCTCCAGTACCCCGTTCATTAAAATGCTTCATGGCACGTGTCATCAGAATGCTCCAGGAACCCTTCCATCACAATAATCCATGACCCGTTTCCTCACAATTCTCCAGGACGGCTTTCATCACAATGCTCCATTTCCTTGTCATCTCAATGCTTCATGGCCCCTGTCATCACAATGATCCATGCCCTTGTCATCAAAATGTTCCAGAACTCTTGTCATCACTATGCTCCATGCCCATGTCATCACAAAGCTGCATGACCCCTGTCATCACAATGCCACATGAACCCTGTCATCACATTGCTCCATGATCCCTGTCATTACAAAGCTCCATGACCACTGTCATCACAATGTTCCATGATCGCTGTAATCACAATGACCCATGACACCTTTCCTCAGAAGGCTCCAGTACGCCTGTCATCACAATGCTCCAATGCCTGTCTCCTCTCAATGCTCCATGATCCCTGTCATCACCATGCCCCATGACCCCAGTCATCACAATGCTCCATAGCACTTGTCATCACAATGCTCCATTATCCCTGTCATCACAATGTTCCATGACTCTTGTCATCAAAATGCCTTATGATCCTTTTACTCACAATGCTCCATGACTCCTTTCATCACATGCTCCATGATACTTGTCATTACACTGTCCCATGACCTTTTTCATAACAATGCTCCATGATACCAGTCATCACAATAATCCATGACCATTTTCATCACAATGCTCCATGCCCCTTTCAACACAATGCTCCATGACAACTGTCACCACCATGCTCCATGGCCTTTGTCATCACATTTATACATGGCCCCTGTAATCACAGTGCTCCATGACCCCTTTCATCACAATGCTCCATGATCACTGTCATCACAATGCCACATGAGCCCTGTCATCACATTGCTCCATGGCCCCTGTCATTACAATGCTCCATGACCACTGTCATCACAATGTTCCATGATGGCTGTAATAACAATGACCCATGACACCTTTCCTCAGAAGGCTCCAGTACACCTGTCATCACAATGCTCCAATGCCCGTCTCATCACAAAGTTCCATGATCCCTGTCAGCACAACGTTACAGGACAATTGTCATCACAATGCTCCATGACAACTGTCATCACAATGTTGCCTGCCCATGTCATCAAAATGCTCCATGTCCCCTGTAATCACAATGTTCCATTACACCTGTCATCACAATGTTCCCTGCCCATGTCATCACAATGCTCCATTACCAATGAAATCAAAATGTTCGCCTGCCCTTGTCATCAAAATGCTCCATGGCCCCTTTAATCACAATGCTCCATGAACACTGTCATCACAATGTTCCATGACAGTTGTCATCACCATGCCCCATGACCCCAGTCATCACAATGCTCCATAGCACTTGTCATCACAATGCTCCATTATCCCTGTCATCACAATGTTCCATGACTCTTGTCATCAAAATGCCTCATGATCCTTTTACTCACAATGCTCCATGACTCCTTTCATCACATGCTCCATGATACTTGTCATTACACTCTCCCATGACCTTTTTCATAACAATGCTCCATGATACCAGTCATCACAATAATCCATGACCATTTTCGTCACAATGCTCCATGCCCCTTTCAACACAATGCTCCATGACAACTGTCACCACAATGCTCCATGGCCTTTGTCATCACAATTATACATGGCCCCTGTAATCACAGTGCTCCATGACCCCTTTCATCACAATGCTCCATGATCACTGTCATCACAATGCCACATGAGCCCTGTCATCACATTGCTCCATGGCCCCTGTCATTACAATGCTCCATGACCACTGTCATCACAATGTTCCATGATGGCTGTAATCACAATGACCCATGACACCTTTCCTCAGAAGGCTCCAGTACACCTGTCATCACAATGCTCCAATGCCCGTCTCATCACAAAGTTCCATGATCCCTGTCAACACAACGTTACAGGACAATTGTCTTCACAATGCTCCATGACAACTGTCATCACAATGTAACCTGCCCATGTCATCACAATGCTCCATTACCAATGAAATCAAAATGTTCGCCTGCCCTTGTCATCAAAATGCTCCATGGCCCCTTTAATCACAATGCTCCATGAACACTGTCATCACAATGTTCCATGACAGTTGTCATCACAATGTTCCATGACCCCTGTAATCACAATGCTCCATGCCCTTGTCATCACAATGCTCCAGAACTCTTGTCATCATAATGATGAATGCCCGTGTCATCACAAAGCTCCATGATACTTGTCATCACAATGTTCCATGGCCTTGTCATCACTATACTCCATGGCCCCCGTCATCACAGTGCTCCATGATACCTTTCATCACAATTCTAGATGACCACTGTCATCACAATGCCCCAAGACACATGTCATCACAATTCGCCATGGCCCTTTTCATCACAATGCTCCATGGCCCGTGGCATCACAATGGTCCAGGACACTTGTCATCACAATGATCCATGACCACTTACATCACAATGCTCCTTGACTCCCGTCATCACAATGCTCCATAGCCTATGCATTCGCAATGCTACATGGTCCCTGTAATCACATTGCTCCATGATCCATTTCATCCCAATGCTCTATGACCACTGTCATCACCATGCCCCATTATACCTGTCATCACAAAGTTCCATGGCCCCTGTCAGCACAATGTTCCATGACAGATGTCATCACTATCCTCCATGGTCCCTGTAATCACAATGCTCCATCCCCTTGTCAACGCAATGCTCCAGAACTCTTGTCATCATAATGCTCCATGCCCGCCTCATCACAATGCTCCATGAAACTTGTCCTCACAATGCTCCATGGCCTTTGTCATCGCAATGCTCCATGGCCCCTGTTATCACAGTGCTCCATGTTACCTTTCATCACAATTCTAGATGACCATTGTCATCACAATGCCCCATGACACCTGTCATCACTATTCGCCATGGCACTTGTCATCACAATGCTCCATGATCCTTGTCATCATAATGTTCGATGACACTTGTCGTCACGGTGCTCCATGACCCCTGTCATCACAATATTCACTGCCCATGTAATCACAATGCTCCTGGTCCCCTGTTATCACAATGCTCCATAGCCTTAACATCACAATGCTCCAGAACTCTTGTCATCATTATGCCCCATGCCCATGTCATCACAATGCTCCTTGACCCCTGTCATCACAATGCTCCATGGCCTATGTATTCACAATGCTCCATGGCCCCTGTAGTCACATTGCTCCATGATCCTTTTCATCACAATGCTCTATGACCACTGTCATCACAATGCCCCATGACACCTGTCATTACAATGCTCTATGGCCCCTGTCAGCACAATGTTCCATGGCAGATATCATCACAATGATCCATGACCGCTGTCATCACAATGTTCCCTGCCCTTGTCATCTCAATGATCCCTGGCCCCTGTAATCACAATGCCCCATACCCTTGTCATCGCAATGCTCCAGATCACTTCTCATCATAATGCTCCATGCCCATGTCATCACAATGCTCCATGGCCCCTGTCATCACAGTGCTCCGTGATACCTTTCATCGTAATGATAGATGACCACTGTCATCACAATGCTCCATGACACCTGTCATCAGATTTGGCCATGGCCCTTGTCATCACAATGCTCCAGGACACTTGTCTTCACAATGTTCCATGGCGCATTTCATCACAATGCTCCATGACCACTTTCATCAAATTGCTCCATGATGCCTGTCATCACAATGCTCCATGGCCTTTGTCATCAAAATTCTACATGGCCCCTGTAATAACAGTGCTTCAGGACAACATTTATCACAATGTTCCATGACCACTCTCATCACCATGCCAGATTAGACCTTTCATGACAATGCTCCATGGCCCTTGTCATCACAATATTCTACGACTTCTGTCATCACAATGCTCCATGCCCCTGTCATCACAATGCCCCATCACCCCTGCTATTACAATGCTCCATGACCCCTGTCCTCACAATGCCCCGAAACCCTTGTCATCACAATATTCCATGATCCGTGTAATCACGATGATCCATGAACCATTTCTGTACAATGCTCCAGTACCTCGTTCATTAAAATGCTCCATGGCACGTGTCATCAGAATGCACCAGGAACCCTTCCATCACAATAATCCATGACCCGTTTCCTCACAATTCTCCAGGACGGCTTTCATCACAATGCTCCATTTCCTTGTCATCTCAATTCTTCATGGCCCCTGTCATCACAATGATCCATGCCCTTGTCATCAAAATGCTCCAGAACTCTTGTCATCACTATGCTCCATGCCCATGTCATCACAAAGCTGCATGACCCCTGTCATCACAATGATACATGACCACTGTCATCACAATGCCACATGAACCCTGTCATCACATTGCTCCATGATCCCTGTCATTACAAAGCTCCATGACCACTGTCATCACAATGTTCCATGATCGCTGTTATCACAATGACCCATGACACCTTTCCTCAGAAGGCTCCAGTACGCCTGTCATCACAATGCTCCAATGCCTGTCTCCTCTCAATGCTCCATGACCACTGTCATCACCATGCCCCATGACCCCAGTCATCACAATGCTCCATAGCACTTGTCATCACAATGCTCCATTATCCCTGTCATCACAATGTTCCATGACTCTTGTCATCAAAATGCCTCATGATCCTTTTACTCACAATGCTCCATGACTCCTTTCATCACATGCTCCATGATACTTGTCATTACACTGTCCCATGACCTTTTTCATAACAATGCTCCATGATACCAGCCATCACAATAATCCATGACCATTTTCGTCACAATGCTCCATGCCCCTTTCAACACAATGCTCCATGACAACTGTCACCACAATGCTCCATGGCCTTTGTCATCACAATTATACTTGGCCCCTGTAATCACAGTGCTCCATGACCCCTTTCATCACAATGCTCCATGATCACTGTCATCACAATGCCACATGAGCCCTGTCATCACATTGCTCCATGGCCCCTGTCATTACAATGTTCCATGACCACTGTCATCACAATGTTCCATGATGGCTGTAATCACAATGACCCATGACACCTTTCCTCAGAAGGCTCCAGTACACCTGTCATCACAATGCTCCAATGCCCGTCTCATCACAAAGTTCCATGATCCCTGTCAGCACAATGTTACAGGACAATTGTCATCACAATGCTCCATGACACCTGTCATCACAATGTTCCCTGCCCATGTCATCACAATGCTCCATTACCAATGAAATCAAAATGTTCGCCTGCCCTTGTCATCAAAATGCTCCATGGCCCCTTTAATCACAATGCTCCATGAACACTGTCATCACAATGTTCCATGACAGTTGTCATCACAATGCTCCAGAACTCTTGTCATCATAATGATGAATGCCCGTGTCATCACAAAGCTCCATGATACTTGTCATCACAATGTTCCATGGCCTTGTCATCACTATACTCCATGGCCCCCGTCATCACAGTGCTCCATGATACCTTTCATCACAATTCTAGATGACCACTGTCATCACAATGCCCCAAGACACATGTCATCACAATTCGCCATGGCCCTTGTCATCACAATGCTCCATGACCCGTGGCATCACAATGGTCCAAAACACTTGTCATCACAATGATCCATGACCACTTACATCACAATGCTCCTTGACTCCCGTCATCACAATGCTCCATAGCCTATGCATTCGCAATGCTACATGGTCCCTGTAATCACATTGCTCCATGATCCATTTCATCCCAATGCTCTATGACCACTGTCATCACCATGCCCCATTATACCTGTCATCACAAAGTTCCATGGCCCCTGTCAGCACAATGTTCCATGACCGATGTCATCACTATCCTCCATGGTCCCTGTAATCACAATGCTCCATCCCCTTGTCAACGCAATGCTCCAGAACTCTTGTCATCATAATGCTCCATGCCCGCCTCATCACAATGCTCCATGACACTTGTCCTCACAATGCTCCATGGCCTTTGTCATCGCAATGCTCCATGGCCCCTGTTATCACAGTGCTCCATGTTACCTTTCATCACAATTCTAGATGACCATTGTCATCACAATGCCCCATGACACCTGTCATCACTATTCGCCATGGCACTTGTCATCACAATGCTCCATGATCCCTGTCATCATAATGTTCGATGACACTTGTCGTCACGGTGCTCCATGACCCCTGTCATCACAATATTCACTGCCCATGTAATCACAATGCTCCTGGTCCCCTGTAATCACAATGCTCCATAACCTTAACATCACAATGCTCCAGAACTCTTGTCATCATTATGCCCCATGCCCATGTCATCACAATGCTCCTTGACCCCTGTCATCACAATGCTCCATGGCCTATGTATTCACAATGCTCCATGGCCCCTGTAGTCACATTGCTCCATGATCCTTTTCATCACAATGCTCTATGACCACTGTCATCACCATGCCCCATGACCCCAGTCATAACAATGCTCCATAGCACTTGTCATCACAATGCTCCATTATCCCTGTCATCACAATGCTCCAGGCCCTATTCTTCACAATGCTCCAGATCTCTTGTCATCATAATGCCCCATGCCCGTGTCATCACAATGCTCCCTGGCCTATGTATTCTCAATGCTCCATGGCCCCTGTAATCACATTGCTCCATAATCCTTTTCATCACAATGCTCTATGAGCACTGTCATCACAATGCCACATGACACCTGTCATTACAATGCTCTATGGCCCCTGTCAGCACAATGTTCCATGGCAGATATCATCACAATGATCCATGACCGCTGTCATCACAATGTTCCCTGCCCTTGTCATCTCAATGATCCCTGGCCCCTGTAATCACAATGCCCCATACCCTTGTCATCGCAATGCTCCAGATCACTTCTCATCATACTGCTCCATGCCCATGTCATCACAATGCTCCATGGCCCCTGTCATCACAGTGCTCCGTGATACCTTTCATCGTAATGATAGATGACCACTGTCATCACAATGCTCCATGACACCTGTCATCAGATTTGGCCATGGCCCTTATCATCACAATGCTCCAGGACACTTGTCTTCACAATGTTCCATGGCACATTTCATCACAATGCTCCATGACCACTTTCATCAAATTGCTCCATGATGCCTGTCATCACAATGCTCCATGGCCTTTGTCATCAAAATTCTACATGGCCCCTGTAATAACAGTGCTTCAGGACAACATTTATCACAATGTTCCATGACCACTCTCATCACCATGCCAGATAAGACCTTTCATGACAATGCTCCATGGCCCTTGTCATCACACTATTCTACGACTTCTGTCATCACAATGCTCCATGCCCCTGTCATCATAATGCCCCATCACCCCTGCTATTACAATGCTCCATGACCCCTGTCCTCACAATGCCCCGAAACCCTTGTCATCACAATATTCCATGATCCGTGTAATCGCGATGATCCATGAACCATTTCTGTACAATGCTCCAGTACCCCGTTCATTAAAATGCTTCATGGCACGTGTCATCAGAATGCTCCAGGAACCCTTCCATCACAATAATCCATGACCCGTTTCCTCACAATTCTCCAGGACGGCTTTCATCACAATGCTCCATTTCCTTGTCATCTCAATGCTTCATGGCCCCTGTCATCACAATGATCCATGCCCTTGTCATCAAAATGTTCCAGAACTCTTGTCATCACTATGCTCCATGCCCATGTCATCACAAAGCTGCATGACCCCTGTCATCACAATGATACATGACCACTGTCATCACAATGCCACATGAACCCTGTCATCACATTGCTCCATGATCCCTGTCATTACAAAGCTCCATGACCACTGTCATCACAATGTTCCATGATCGCTGTAATCACAATGACCCATGACACCTTTCCTCAGAAGGCTCCAGTACGCCTGTCATCACAATGCTCCAATGCCTGTCTCCTCTCAATGCTCCATGATCCCTGTCATCACCATGCCCCATGACCCCAGTCATCACAATGCTCCATAGCACTTGTCATCACAATGCTCCATTATCCCTGTCATCACAATGTTCCATGACTCTTGTCATCAAAATGCATTATGATCCTTTTACTCACAATGCTCCATGACTCCTTTCATCACATGCTCCATGATACTTGTCATTACACTGTCCCATGACCTTTTTCATAACAATGCTCCATGATACCAGTCATCACAATAATCCATGACCATTTTCATCACAATGCTCCATGCCCCTTTCAACACAATGCTCCATGACAACTGTCACCACCATGCTCCATGGCCTTTGTCATCACATTTATACATGGCCCCTGTAATCACAGTGCTCCATGACCCCTTTCATCACAATGCTCCATGATCACTGTCATCACAATGCCACATGAGCCCTGTCATCACATTGCTCCATGGCCCCTGTCATTACAATGCTCCATGACCACTGTCATCACAATGTTCCATGATGGCTGTAATAACAATGACCCATGACACCTTTCCTCAGAAGGCTCCAGTACACCTGTCATCACAATGCTCCAATGCCCGTCTCATCACAAAGTTCCATGATCCCTGTCAGCACAACGTTACAGGACAATTGTCATCACAATGCTCCATGACAACTGTCATCACAATGTTGCCTGCCCATGTCATCAAAATGCTCCATGTCCCCTGTAATCACAATGTTCCATTACACCTGTCATCACAATGTTCCCTGCCCATGTCATCACAATGCTCCATTACCAATGAAATCAAAATGTTCGCCTGCCCTTGTCATCAAAATGCTCCATGGCCCCTTTAATCACAATGCTCCATGAACACTGTCATCACAATGTTCCATGACAGTTGTCATCACCATGCCCCATGACCCCAGTCATCACAATGCTCCATAGCACTTGTCATCACAATGCTCCATTATCCCTGTCATCACAATGTTCCATGACTCTTGTCATCAAAATGCCTCATGATCCTTTTACTCACAATGCTCCATGACTCCTTTCATCACATGCTCCATGATACTTGTCATTACACTCTCCCATGACCTTTTTCATAACAATGCTCCATGATACCAGTCATCACAATAATCCATGACCATTTTCGTCACAATGCTCCATGCCCCTTTCAACACAATGCTCCATGACAACTGTCACCACAATGCTCCATGGCCTTTGTCATCACAATTATACATGGCCCCTGTAATCACAGTGCTCCATGACCCCTTTCATCACAATGCTCCATGATCACTGTCATCACAATGCCACATGAGCCCTGTCATCACATTGCTCCATGGCCCCTGTCATTACAATGCTCCATGACCACTGTCATCACAATGTTCCATGATGGCTGTAATCACAATGACCCATGACACCTTTCCTCAGAAGGCTCCAGTACACCTGTCATCACAATGCTCCAATGCCCGTCTCATCACAAAGTTCCATGATCCCTGTCAACACAACGTTACAGGACAATTGTCTTCACAATGCTCCATGACAACTGTCATCACAATGTAACCTGCCCATGTCATCACAATGCTCCATTACCAATGAAATCAAAATGTTCGCCTGCCCTTGTCATCAAAATGCTCCATGGCCCCTTTAATCACAATGCTCCATGAACACTGTCATCACAATGTTCCATGACAGTTGTCATCACAATGCTCCATGACCCCTGTAATCACAATGCTCCATGCCCTTGTCATCACAATGCTCCAGAACTCTTGTCATCATAATGATGAATGCCCGTGTCATCACAAAGCTCCATGATACTTGTCATCACAATGTTCCATGGCCTTGTCATCACTATACTCCATGGCCCCCGTCATCACAGTGCTCCATGATACCTTTCATCACAATTCTAGATGACCACTGTCATCACAATGCCCCAAGACACATGTCATCACAATTCGCCATGGCCCTTTTCATCACAATGCTCCATGGCCCGTGGCATCACAATGGTCCAGGACACTTGTCATCACAATGATCCATGACCACTTACATCACAATGCTCCTTGACTCCCGTCATCACAATGCTCCATAGCCTATGCATTCGCAATGCTACATGGTCCCTGTAATCACATTGCTCCATGATCCATTTCATCCCAATGCTCTATGACCACTGTCATCACCATGCCCCATTATACCTGTCATCACAAAGTTCCATGGCCCCTGTCAGCACAATGTTCCATGACAGATGTCATCACTATCCTCCATGGTCCCTGTAATCACAATGCTCCATCCCCTTGTCAACGCAATGCTCCAGAACTCTTGTCATCATAATGCTCCATGCCCGCCTCATCACAATGCTCCATGAAACTTGTCCTCACAATGCTCCATGGCCTTTGTCATCGCAATGCTCCATGGCCCCTGTTATCACAGTGCTCCATGTTACCTTTCATCACAATTCTAGATGACCATTGTCATCACAATGCCCCATGACACCTGTCTTCACTATTCGCCATGGCACTTGTCATCACAATGCTCCATGATCCTTGTCATCATAATGTTCGATGACACTTGTCGTCACGGTGCTCCATGACCCCTGTCATCACAATATTCACTGCCCATGTAATCACAATGCTCCTGGTCCCCTGTTATCACAATGCTCCATAGCCTTAACATCACAATGCTCCAGAACTCTTGTCATCATTATGCCCCATGCCCATGTCATCACAATGCTCCTTGACCCCTGTCATCACAATGCTCCATGGCCTATGTATTCACAATGCTCCATGGCCCCTGTAGTCACATTGCTCCATGATCCTTTTCATCACAATGCTCTATGACCACTGTCATCACAATGCCCCATGACACCTGTCATTACAATGCTCTATGGCCCCTGTCAGCACAATGTTCCATGGCAGATATCATCACAATGATCCATGACCGCTGTCATCACAATGTTCCCTGCCCTTGTCATCTCAATGATCCCTGGCCCCTGTAATCACAATGCCCCATACCCTTGTCATCGCAATGCTCCAGATCACTTCTCATCATAATGCTCCATGCCCATGTCATCACAATGCTCCATGGCCCCTGTCATCACAGTGCTCCGTGATACCTTTCATCGTAATGATAGATGACCACTGTCATCACAATGCTCCATGACACCTGTCATCAGATTTGGCCATGGCCCTTGTCATCACAATGCTCCAGGACACTTGTCTTCACAATGTTCCATGGCGCATTTCATCACAATGCTCCATGACCACTTTCATCAAATTGCTCCATGATGCCTGTCATCACAATGCTCCATGGCCTTTGTCATCAAAATTCTACATGGCCCCTGTAATAACAGTGCTTCAGGACAACATTTATCACAATGTTCCATGACCACTCTCATCACCATGCCAGATTAGACCTTTCATGACAATGCTCCATGGCCCTTGTCATCACAATATTCTACGACTTCTGTCATCACAATGCTCCATGCCCCTGTCATCACAATGCCCCATCACCCCTGCTATTACAATGCTCCATGACCCCTGTCCTCACAATGCCCCGAAACCCTTGTCATCACAATATTCCATGATCCGTGTAATCACGATGATCCATGAACCATTTCTGTACAATGCTCCAGTACCTCGTTCATTAAAATTCTCCATGGCACGTGTCATCAGAATGCACCAGGAACCCTTCCATCACAATAATCCATGACCCGTTTCCTCACAATTCTCCAGGACGGCTTTCATCACAATGCTCCATTTCCTTGTCATCTCAATTCTTCATGGCCCCTGTCATCACAATGATCCATGCCCTTGTCATCAAAATGCTCCAGAACTCTTGTCATCACTATGCTCCATGCCCATGTCATCACAAAGCTGCATGACCCCTGTCATCACAATGATACATGACCACTGTCATCACAATGCCACATGAACCCTGTCATCACATTGCTCCATGATCCCTGTCATTACAAAGCTCCATGACCACTGTCATCACAATGTTCCATGATCGCTGTTATCACAATGACCCATGACACCTTTCCTCAGAAGGCTCCAGTACGCCTGTCATCACAATGCTCCAATGCCTGTCTCCTCTCAATGCTCCATGATCCCTGTCATCACCATGCCCCATGACCCCAGTCATCACAATGCTCCATAGCACTTGTCATCACAATGCTCCATTATCCCTGTCATCACAATGTTCCATGACTCTTGTCATCAAAATGCCTCATGATCCTTTTACTCACAATGCTCCATGACTCCTTTCATCACATGCTCCATGATACTTGTCATTACACTGTCCCAAGAACTTTTTCATTACAATGCTCCATGATACCAGTCATCACAATAATCCATGACCATTTTCGTCACAATGCTCCATGCCCCTTTCAACACAATGCTCCATGACAACTGTCACCACAATGCTCCATGGCCTTTGTCATCACATTTATACATGGCCCCTGTAATCACAGTGCTCCATGACCCCTTTCATCACAATGCTCCATGATCACTGTCATCACCATGCCACATGAGCCCTGTCATCACATTGCTCCATGGCCCCTGTCATTACAATGCTCCATGACCACTGTCATCACAATGTTCCATGATGGCTGTAATCACAATGACCCATGACACCTTTCCTCAGAAGGCTCCAGTACACCTGTCATCACAATGCTCCAATGCCCGTCTCATCACAAAGTTCCATGATCCCTGTCAGCACAACGTTACAGGACAATTGTCATCACAATGCTCCATGACAACTGTCATCACAATGTTCCCTGCCCATGTCATCACAATGCTCCATTACCAATGAAATCAAAATGTTCGCCTGCCCTTGTCATCAAAATGCTCCATGGCCCCTTTAATCACAATGCTCCATGAACACTGTCATCACAATGTTCCATGATACTTGTCATCACAATGCTCCATGACCCCTGTAATCACAATGCTCCATGCCCTTGTCATCACAATGCTCCAGAACTCTTGTCATCATAATGATGTATGCCCGTGTCATCACAAAGCTCCATGATACTTGTCATCACAATGTTCCATGGCCTTGTCATCACTATACTCCATGGCCCCCGTCATCACAGTGCTCCATGATACCTTTCATCACAATTCTAGATGACCACTGTCATCACAATGCCCCAAGACACATGTCATCACAATTCGCCATGGCCCTTGTCATCACAATGCTCCATGACCCGTGGCATCACAATGGTCCAGGACACTTGTCATCACAATGATCCATGACCACTTACATCACAATGCTCCTTGACTCCCGTCATCACAATGCTCCATAGCCTATGCATTCGCAATGCTACATGGTCCCTGTAATCACATTGCTCCATGATCCATTTCATCCCAATGCTCTATGACCACTGTCATCACCATGCCCCATTATACCTGTCATCACAAAGTTCCATGGCCCCTGTCAGCACAATGTTCCATGACAGATGTCATCACTATCCTCCATGGTCCCTGTAATCACAATGCTCCATCCCCTTGTCAACGCAATGCTCCAGAACTCTTGTCATCATAATGCTCCATGCCCGCCTCATCACAATGCTCCATGACACTTGTCCTCACAATGCTCCATGGCCTTTGTCATCGCAATGCTCCATGGCCCCTGTTATCACAGTGCTCCATGTTACCTTTCATCACAATTCTAGATGACCATTGTCATCACAATGCCCCATGACCCCTGTCATCACTATTCGCCATGGCACTTGTCATCACAATGCTCCATGATCCCTGTCATCATAATGTTCGATGACACTTGTCGTCACGGTGCTCCATGACCCCTGTCATCACAATATTCACTGCCCATGTAATCACAATGCTCCTGGTCCCCTGTAATCACAATGCTCCATAGCCTTAACATCACAATGCTCCAGAACTCTTGTCATCATTATGCCCCATGCCCATGTCATCACAATGCTCCTTGACCCCTGTCATCACAATGCTCCATGGCCTATGTATTCACAATGCTCCATGGCCCCTGTAGTCACATTGCTCCATGATCCTTTTCATCACAATGCTCTATGACCACTGTCATCGCAATGCCACATGACACCTGTCATTACAATGCTCTATGGACCCTGTCAGCACAATGTTCCATGGCAGATATCATCACAATGATCCATGACCGCTGTCATCACAATGTTCCCTGCCCTTGTCATCTCAATGATCCCTGGCCCCTGTAATCACAATGCCCCATACCCTTGTCATCGCAATGCTCCAGATCACTTCTCATCATAATGCTCCATGCCCATGTCATCACAATGCTCCATGGCCCCTGTCATCACAGTGCTCCGTGATACCTTTCATCGTAATGATAGATGACCACTGTCATCACAATGCTCCATGACACCTGTCATCAGATTTGGCCATGGCCCTTATCATCACAATGCTCCAGGACACTTGTCTTCACAATGTTCCATGGCGCATTTCATCACAATGCTCCATGACCACTTTCATCAAATTGCTCCATGATGCCTGTCCTCACAATGCTCCATGGCCTTTGTCATCAAAATTCTACATGGCCCCTGTAATAACAGTGCTTCAGGACAACATTTATCACAATGCTCCATGACCACTCTCATCACCATGCCAGATAAGACCTTTCATGACAATGCTCCATGGCCCTTGTCATCACAATATTCTATGACTTCTGTCATCACAATGCTCCATGCCCCTGTCATCACAATGCCCAATCACCCCTGCTATTACAATGCTCCATGACCCCTGTCCTCACAATGCCCCGAAACCCTTGTCATCACAATATTCCATGATCCGTGTAATCACGATGATCCATGAACCATTTCTGTACAATGCTCCAGTACCCCGTTCATTAAAATGCTCCATGGCACGTGTCATCAGAATGCTCCAGGAACCCTTCCATCACAATAATCCATGACCCGTTTCCTCACAATTCTCCAGGACCGCTTTCATCACAATGCTCCATTTCCTTGTCATCTCAATTCTTCATGGCCCCTGTCATCACAATGATCCATGCCCTTGTCATCAAAATGCTCCAGAACTCTTGTCATCACTATGCTCCATGCCCATGTCATCACAATGCTGCATGACCCCTGTCATCACAATGATACATGACCACTGTCATCACAATGCCACATGAACCCTATCATCACATTGCTCCATGGCCCCTGTCATTACAATGCTCCATGACCACTGTCATCACAATGTTCCATGATCGCTGTAATCACAATGACCCATGACACCTTTCCTCAGAAGGCTCCATTACGCCTGTCATCAGAATGCTCCAATGCCCATCTCATCACAATGCTCCATGATCCGTGACAGCACAACGTTACAGGACAATTGTCATCACAATGCTCCATGACAACTGTCATCACAATGTTGCCTGCCCATGTCATCAACATGCTCCATGTCCCCTGTAATCACAATGTTCCATTACATCTGTCATCACAATGTTCCCTGCCCATGTCATCACAATGCTCCATTACCCATGTCATCGTAGTGATCCATGACCCCTTTCATCACAATGCTCCATGACACCTGTCATCACAATGCTCCGTGCTCTTTGTCACCACAATGCTCCATGACCACTGTCATCACCATGCCCCATGACCCCAGTCATCACAATGCTCCATAGCACTTGTCATCACAATGCTCCATTATCCCTGTCATCACAAAGTTCCATGACTCTTGTCATCAAAATGCCTCATGATCATTTTACTCACAATGCTCCATGACTCCTTTCATCACATGCTCCATGATACTTGTCATTACACTGTCCCATGACTTTTTTCATAACAATGCTCCATGATACCAGTCATCACAATAATCCATGACCATTTTCGTCACAATGCTCCATGCCCCTTTCAACACAATGCTCCATGACAACTGTCACCACAATGCTCCATGGCCTTTGTCATCACAATTATACATGGCCGTGTAATCACAGTGCTCCATGACCCCTTTCATCACAATGCTCCATGATCACTGTCATCACAATGCCACATGAGCCCTGTCATCACATTGCTCCATGGCCCCTGTCATTACAATGCTCCATGACCACTGTCATCACAATGTTCCATGATGGCTGTAATCACAATGACCCATGACACCTTTCCTCAGAAGGCTCCAGTACACCTGTCATCACAATGTTCCAATGCCCGTCTCATCACAAAGTTCCATGATCCCTGTCAGCACAACGTTACAGGACAATTGTCATCACAATGCTCCATGACAACTGTCATCACAATGTTCCATGACAGTTGTCATCACAATGCTCCATGACCCCTGTAATCACAATGCTCCATGCCCTTGTCATCACAATGCTCCAGAACTCTTGTCATCATAATGATGAATGCCCGTGTCATCACAAAGCTCCATGATACTTGTCATCACAATGTTCCATGGCCTTGTCATCACTATATTCCATGGCCCCCGTCATCACAGTGCTCCATGATACCTTTCATCACAATTCTAGATGACCACTGTCATCACAATGCCCCAAGACACATGTCATCACAATTCGCCATGGCCCTTGTCATCACAATGCTCCATGACCCGTGGCATCACAATGGTCCAGGACACTTGTCATCACAATGATCCATGACCACTTACATCACAATGCTCCTTGACTCCCGTCATCACAATGCTCCATAGCCTATGCATTCGCAATGCTACATGGTCCCTGTAATCACATTGCTCCATGATCCATTTCATCCCAATGCTCTATGACCACTGTCATCACCATGCCCCATTATACCTGTCATCACAAAGTTCCATGGCCCCTGTCAGCACAATGTTCCATGACAGATGTCATCACTATCCTCCATGGTCCCTGTAATCACAATGCTCCATCCCCTTGTCAACGCAATGCTCCAGAACTCTTGTCATCATAATGCTCCATGCCCGCCTCATCACAATGCTCCATGACACTTGTCCTCACAATGCTCCATGGCCTTTGTCATCGCAATGCTCCATGGCCCCTGTTATCACAGTGCTCCATGTTACCTTTCATCACAATTCTAGATGACCATTGTCATCACAATGCCCCATGACACCTGTCATCACTATTCGCCATGGCACTTGTCATCACAATGCTCCATGATCCCTGTCATCATAATGTTCGATGACACTTGTCGTCACGGTGCTCCATGACCCCTGTCATCACAATATTCACTGCCCATGTAATCACAATGCTCCTGGTCCCCTGTTATCACAATGCTCCATAGCCTTAACATCACAATGCTCCAGAACTCTTGTCATCATTATGCCCCATGCCCATGTCATCACAATGCTCCTTGACCCCTGTCATCACAATGCTCCATGGCCTATGTATTCACAATGCTCCATGGCCCCTGTAGTCACATTGCTCCATGATCCTTTTCATCACAATGCTCTATGACCACTGTCATCACAATGCCACATGACACCTGTCATTACAATGCTCTATGGCCCCTGTCAGCACAATGTTCCATGGCAGATATCATCACAATGATCCATGACCGCTGTCATCACAATGTTCCCTGCCCTTGTCATCTCAATGATCCCTGGCCCCTGTAATCACAATGCCCCATACCCTTGTCATCGCAATGCTCCAGATCACTTCTCATCATAATGCTCCATGCCCATGTCATCACAATGCTCCATGGCCCCTGTCATCACAGTGCTCCGTGATACCTTTCATCGTAATGATAGATGACCACTGTCATCACAATGCTCCATGACACCTGTCATCAGATTTGGCCATGGCCCTTATCATCACAATGCTCCAGGACACTTGTCTTCACAATGTTCCATGGCGCATTTCATCACAATGCTCCATGACCACTTTCATCAAATTGCTCCATGATGCCTGTCCTCACAATGCTCCATGGCCTTTGTCATCAAAATTCTACATGGCCCCTGTAATAACAGTGCTTCAGGACAACATTTATCACAATGCTCCATGACCACTCTCATCACCATGCCAGATAAGACCTTTCATGACAATGCTCCATGGCCCTTGTCATCACAATATTCTATGACTTCTGTCATCACAATGCTCCATGCCCCTGTCATCACAATGCCCAATCACCCCTGCTATTACAATGCTCCATGACCCCTGTCCTCACAATGCCCCGAAACCCTTGTCATCACAATATTCCATGATCCGTGTAATCACGATGATCCATGAACCATTTCTGTACAATGCTCCAGTACCCCGTTCATTAAAATGCTCCATGGCACGTGTCATCAGAATGCTCCAGGAACCCTTCCATCACAATAATCCATGACCCGTTTCCTCACAATTCTCCAGGACCGCTTTCATCACAATGCTCCATTTCCTTGTCATCTCAATTCTTCATGGCCCCTGTCATCACAATGATCCATGCCCTTGTCATCAAAATGCTCCAGAACTCTTGTCATCACTATGCTCCATGCCCATGTCATCACAATGCTGCATGACCCCTGTCATCACAATGATACATGACCACTGTCATCGCAATGCCACATGAACCCTGTCATCACATTGCTCCATGGCCCCTGTCATTACAATGCTCCATGACCACAGTCATCACAATGTTCCATGATCGCTGTAATCACAATGACCCATGACACCTTTCCTCAGAAGGCTCCATTACGCCTGTCATCAGAATGCTCCAATGCCCATCTCATCACAATGCTCCATGATCCGTGACAGCACAACGTTACAGGACAATTGTCATCACAATGCTCCATGACAACTGTCATCACAATGTTGCCTGCCCATGTCATCAACATGCTCCATGTCCCCTGTAATCACAATGTTCCATTACATCTGTCATCACAATGTTCCCTGCCCATGTCATCACAATGCTCCATTACCCATGTCATCGTAGTGATCCATGACCCCTTTCATCACAATGCTCCATGACACCTGTCATCACAATGCTCCGTGCTCTTTGTCACCACAATGCTCCATGACCACTGTCATCACCATGCCCCATGACCCCAGTCATCACAATGCTCCATAGCACTTGTCATCACAATGCTCCATTATCCCTGTCATCACAAAGTTCCATGACTCTTGTCATCAAAATGCCTCATGATCATTTTACTCACAATGCTCCATGACTCCTTTCATCACATGCTCCATGATACTTGTCATTACACTGTCCCATGACTTTTTTCATAACAATGCTCCATGATACCAGTCATCACAATAATCCATGACCATTTTCGTCACAATGCTCCATGCCCCTTTCAACACAATGCTCCATGACAACTGTCACCACAATGCTCCATGGCCTTTGTCATCACAATTATACATGGCCGTGTAATCACAGTGCTCCATGAACCCTTTCATCACAATGCTCCATGATCACTGTCATCACAATGCCACATGAGCCCTGTCATCACATTGCTCCATGGCCCCTGTCATTACAATGCTCCATGACCACTGTCATCACAATGTTCCATGATGGCTGTAATCACAATGACCCATGACACCTTTCCTCAGAAGGCTCCAGTACACCTGTCATCACAATGCTCCAATGCCCGTCTCATCACAAAGTTCCATGATCCCTGTCAGCACAACGTTACAGGACAATTGTCATCACAATGCTCCATGACAACTGTCATCACAATGTTCCATGACAGTTGTCATCACAATGCTCCATGACCCCTGTAATCACAATGCTCCATGCCCTTGTCATCACAATGCTCCAGAACTCTTGTCATCATAATGATGAATGCCCGTGTCATCACAAAGCTCCATGATACTTGTCATCACAATGTTCCATGGCCTTGTCATCACTATATTCCATGGCCCCCGTCATCACAGTGCTCCATGATACCTTTCATCACAATTCTAGATGACCACTGTCATCACAATGCCCCAAGACACATGTCATCACAATTCGCCATGGCCCTTGTCATCACAATGCTCCATGACCCGTGGCATCACAATGGTCCAGGACACTTGTCATCACAATGATCCATGACCACTTACATCACAATGCTCCTTGACTCCCGTCATCACAATGCTCCATAGCCTATGCATTCGCAATGCTACATGGTCCCTGTAATCACATTGCTCCATGATCCATTTCATCCCAATGCTCTATGACCACTGTCATCACCATGCCCCATTATACCTGTCATCACAAAGTTCCATGGCCCCTGTCAGCACAATGTTCCATGACAGATGTCATCACTATCCTCCATGGTCCCTGTAATCACAATGCTCCATCCCCTTGTCAACGCAATGCTCCAGAACTCTTGTCATCATAATGCTCCATGCCCGCCTCATCACAATGCTCCATGACACTTGTCCTCACAATGCTCCATGGCCTTTGTCATCGCAATGCTCCATGGCCCCTGTTATCACAGTGCTCCATGTTACCTTTCATCACAATTCTAGATGACCATTGTCATCACAATGCCCCATGACACCTGTCATCACTATTCGCCATGGCACTTGTCATCACAATGCTCCATGATCCCTGTCATCATAATGTTCGATGACACTTGTCGTCACGGTGCTCCATGACCCCTGTCATCACAATATTCACTGCCCATGTAATCACAATGCTCCTGGTCCCCTGTTATCACAATGCTCCATAGCCTTAACATCACAATGCTCCAGAACTCTTGTCATCATTATGCCCCATGCCCATGTCATCACAATGCTCCTTGACTCCTGTCATCACAATGCTCCATGGCCTATGTATTCACAATGCTCCATGGCCCCTGTAGTCACATTGCTCCATGATCCTTTTCATCACAATGCTCTATGACCACTGTCATCACAATGCCACATGACACCTGTCATTACAATGCTCTATGGCCCCTGTCAGCACAATGTTCCATGGCAGATATCATCACAATGATCCATGACCGCTGTCATCACAATGTTCCCTGCCCTTGTCATCTCAATGATCCCTGGCCCCTGTAATCACAATGCCCCATACCCTTGTCATCGCAATGCTCCAGATCACTTCTCATCATAATGCTCCATGCCCATGTCATCACAATGCTCCATGGCCCCTGTCATCACAGTGCTCCGTGATACCTTTCATCGTAATGATAGATGACCACTGTCATCACAATGCTCCATGACACCTGTCATCAGATTTGGCCATGGCCCTTATCATCACAATGCTCCAGGACACTTGTCTTCACAATGTTCCATGGCGCATTTCATCACAATGCTCCATGACCACTTTCATCAAATTGCTCCATGATGCCTGTCCTCACAATGCTCCATGGCCTTTGTCATCAAAATTCTACATGGCCCCTGTAATAACAGTGCTTCAGGACAACATTTATCACAATGCTCCATGACCACTCTCATCACCATGCCAGATAAGACCTTTCATGACAATGCTCCATGGCCCTTGTCATCACAATATTCTATGACTTCTGTCATCACAATGCTCCATGCCCCTGTCATCACAATGCCCAATCACCCCTGCTATTACAATGCTCCATGACCCCTGTCCTCACAATGCCCCGAAACCCTTGTCATCACAATATTCCATGATCCGTGTAATCACGATGATCCATGAACCATTTCTGTACAATGCTCCAGTACCCCGTTCATTAAAATGCTCCATGGCACGTGTCATCAGAATGCTCCAGGAACCCTTCCATCACAATAATCCATGACCCGTTTCCTCACAATTCTCCAGGACCGCTTTCATCACAATGCTCCATTTCCTTGTCATCTCAATTCTTCATGGCCCCTGTCATCACAATGATCCATGCCCTTGTCATCAAAATGCTCCAGAACTCTTGTCATCACTATGCTCCATGCCCATGTCATCACAATGCTGCATGACCCCTGTCATCACAATGATACATGACCACTGTCATCGCAATGCCACATGAACCCTGTCATCACATTGCTCCATGGCCCCTGTCATTACAATGCTCCGTGACCACAGTCATCACAATGTTCCATGATCGCTGTAATCACAATGACCCATGACACCTTTCCTCAGAAGGCTCCATTACGCCTGTCATCAGAATGCTCCAATGCCCATCTCATCACAATGCTCCATGATCCGTGACAGCACAACGTTACAGGACAATTGTCATCACAATGCTCCATGACAACTGTCATCACAATGTTGCCTGCCCATGTCATCAACATGCTCCATGTCCCCTGTAATCACAATGTTCCATTACATCTGTCATCACAATGTTCCCTGCCCATGTCATCACAATGCTCCATTACCCATGTCATCGTAGTGATCCATGACCCCTTTCATCACAATGCTCCATGACACCTGTCATCACAATGCTCCGTGCTCTTTGTCACCACAATGCTCCATGACCACTGTCATCACCATGCCCCATGACCCCAGTCATCACAATGCTCCATAGCACTTGTCATCACAATGCTCCATTATCCCTGTCATCACAAAGTTCCATGACTCTTGTCATCAAAATGCCTCATGATCATTTTACTCACAATGCTCCATGACTCCTTTCATCACATGCTCCATGATACTTGTCATTACACTGTCCCATGACTTTTTTCATAACAATGCTCCATGATACCAGTCATCACAATAATCCATGACCATTTTCGTCACAATGCTCCATGCCCCTTTCAACACAATGCTCCATGACAACTGTCACCACAATGCTCCATGGCCTTTGTCATCACAATTATACATGGCCGTGTAATCACAGTGCTCCATGAACCCTTTCATCACAATGCTCCATGATCACTGTCATCACAATGCCACATGAGCCCTGTCATCACATTGCTCCATGGCCCCTGTCATTACAATGCTCCATGACCACTGTCATCACAATGTTCCATGATGGCTGTAATCACAATGACCCATGACACCTTTCCTCAGAAGGCTCCAGTACACCTGTCATCACAATGCTCCAATGCCCGTCTCATCACAAAGTTCCATGATCCCTGTCAGCACAAAGTTACAGGACAATTGTCATCACAATGCTCCATGACAACTGTCATCACAATGTTCCATGACAGTTGTCATCACAATGCTCCATGACCCCTGTAATCACAATGCTCCATGCCCTTGTCATCACAATGCTCCAGAACTCTTGTCATCATAATGATGAATGCCCGTGTCATCACAAAGCTCCATGATACTTGTCATCACAATGTTCCATGGCCTTGTCATCACTATATTCCATGGCCCCCGTCATCACAGTGCTCCATGATACCTTTCATCACAATTCTAGATGACCACTGTCATCACAATGCCCCAAGACACATGTCATCACAATTCGCCATGGCCCTTGTCATCACAATGCTCCATGACCCGTGGCATCACAATGGTCCAGGACACTTGTCATCACAATGATCCATGACCACTTACACCACAATGCTCCTTGACTCCTGTCATCACAATGCTCCATAGCCTATGCATTCGCAATGCTACATGGTCTCTGTAATCACATTGCTCCATGATCCATTTCATCCCAATGCTCTATGACCACTGTCATCACCATGCTCCATTATACCTGTCATCACAATGCTCCATGGCCCCTGTCAGCACAATGTTCCATGACAGATGTCCTCACTATCCTCCATGGTCCCTGTAATCACAATGCTCCAGGCCCTTTTCTTCACAATGCTCCAGATCTCTTGTCATCATAATGCCCCATGCCCGTGTCATCAAAATGCTCCCTGGCCTATGTATTCGCAATGCTCCATGGCCCCTGTAATCACATTGCTCCATGATCCTTTTCATCACAATGCTCTATGAGCACTGTCATCACAATGCCACATGACACCTGTCATTACAATGCTCTATGGCACCTGTCAGCACAATGTTCCATGGCAGGTATCATCACAATGATTCATGACCGCTGTCATCACAATGTTCCCTGCCCTTGTCATCTCAATGATCCCTGGCCCCTGTAATCACAATGCCCCATACCCTTGTCATCGCAATGCTCCAGATCACTTCTGATCATAATGCTCCATGCCCATGTCATCACAATGCTCCATGGCCCCTGTCATCACAGTGCTCCGTGATACCTTTCATCGTAATGATAGATGACCACTGTCATCACAATGCTCCATGACACCTGTCATCAGATTTGGCCATGGCCCTTATCATCACAATGCTCCAGGACACTTGTCTTCACAATGTTCCATGGCGCATTTCATCACAATGCTCCATGACCACTTTCATCAAATTGCTCCATGATGCCTGTCATCACAATGCTCCATGGCCTTTGTCATCAAAATTCTACATGGCCCCTGTAATAACAGTGCTTCAGGACAACATTTATCACAATGTTCCATGACCACTCTCATCACCATGCCAGATAAGACCTTTCATGACAATGCTCCATGGCCCTTGTCATCACACTATTCTACGACTTCTGTCATCACAATGCTCCATGCCCCTGTCATCATAATGCCCCATCACCCCTGCTATTACAATGCTCCATGACCCCTGTCCTCACAATGCCCCGAAACCCTTGTCATCACAATATTCCATGATCCGTGTAATCGCGATGATCCATGAACCATTTCTGTACAATGCTCCAGTACCCCGTTCATTAAAATGCTCCATGGCACGTGTCATCAGAATGCTCCAGGAACCCTTCCATCACAATAATCCATGACCCGTTTCCTCACAATTCTCCAGGACGGCTTTCATCACAATGCTCCATTTCCTTGTCATCTCAATGCTTCATGGCCCCTGTCATCACAATGATCCATGCCCTTGTCATCAAAATGTTCCAGAACTCTTGTCATCACTATGCTCCATGCCCATGTCATCACAAAGCTGCATGACCCCTGTCATCACAATGATACATGACCACTGTCATCACAATGCCACATGAACCCTGTCATCACATTGCTCCATGATCCCTGTCATTACAAAGCTCCATGACCACTGTCATCACAATGTTCCATGATCGCTGTAATCACAATGACCCATGACACCTTTCCTCAGAAGGCTCCAGTACGCCTGTCATCACAATGCTCCAATGCCTGTCTCCTCTCAATGCTCCATGATCCCTGTCATCACCATGCCCCATGACCCCAGTCATCACAATGCTCCATAGCACTTGTCATCACAATGCTCCATTATCCCTGTCATCACAATGTTCCATGACTCTTGTCATCAAAATGCCTTATGATCCTTTTACTCACAATGCTCCATGACTCCTTTCATCACATGCTCCATGATACTTGTCATTACACTGTCCCATGACCTTTTTCATAACAATGCTCCATGATACCAGTCATCACAATAATCCATGACCATTTTCATCACAATGCTCCATGCCCCTTTCAACACAATGCTCCATGACAACTGTCACCACCATGCTCCATGGCCTTTGTCATCACATTTATACATGGCCCCTGTAATCACAGTGCTCCATGACCCCTTTCATCACAATGCTCCATGATCACTGTCATCACAATGCCACATGAGCCCTGTCATCACATTGCTCCATGGCCCCTGTCATTACAATGCTCCATGACCACTGTCATCACAATGTTCCATGATGGCTGTAATAACAATGACCCATGACACCTTTCCTCAGAAGGCTCCAGTACACCTGTCATCACAATGCTCCAATGCCCGTCTCATCACAAAGTTCCATGATCCCTGTCAGCACAACGTTACAGGACAATTGTCATCACAATGCTCCATGACAACTGTCATCACAATGTTGCCTGCCCATGTCATCAAAATGCTCCATGTCCCCTGTAATCACAATGTTCCATTACACCTGTCATCACAATGTTCCCTGCCCATGTCATCACAATGCTCCATTACCAATGAAATCAAAATGTTCGCCTGCCCTTGTCATCAAAATGCTCCATGGCCCCTTTAATCACAATGCTCCATGAACACTGTCATCACAATGTTCCATGACAGTTTTCATCACAATGCTCCATGACCCCTGTAATCACAATGCTCCATGCCCTTGTCATCACAATGCTCCAGAACTCTTGTCATCATAATGATGAATGCCCGTGTCATCACAAAGCTCCATGATACTTGTCATCACAATGTTCCATGGCCTTGTCATCACTATACTCCATGGCCCCCGTCATCACAGTGCTCCATGATACCTTTCATCACAATTCTAGATGACCACTGTCATCACAATGCCCCAAGACACATGTCATCACAATTCGCCATGGCCCTTGTCATCACAATGCTCCATGACCCGTGGCATCACAATGGTCCAGGACACTTGTCATCACAATGATACATGACCACTTACACCACAATGCTCCTTGACTCCTGTCATCACAATGCTCCATAGCCTATGCATTCGCAATGCTACATGGTCTCTGTAATCACATTGCTCCATGATCCATTTCATCCCAATGCTCTATGACCACTGTCATCACCATGCCCCATTATACCTGTCATCACAATGCTCCATGGCCCCTGTCACCACAATGTTCCATGACAGATGTCCTCACTATCCTCCATGGTCCCTGTAATCACAATGTTCCATTACACCTGTCATCACAATGTTCCCTGCCCATGTCATCACAATGCTCCATTACCAATGAAATCACAATGTTCGCCTGCCCTTGTCATCAAAATGCTCCATGGCCCCTTTAATCACAATGCTCCATGAACACTGTCATCACAATGTTCCATGACAGTTGTCATCACCATGCCCCATGACCCCAGTCATCACAATGCTCCATAGCACTTGTCATCACAATGCTCCATTATCCCTGTCATCACAATGTTCCATGACTCTTGTCATCAAAATGCCTCATGATCCTTTTACTCACAATGCTCCATGACTCCTTTCATCACATGCTCCATGATACTTGTCATTACACTCTCCCATGACCTTTTTCATAACAATGCTCCATGATACCAGTCATCACAATAATCCATGACCATTTTCGTCACAATGCTCCATGCCCCTTTCAACACAATGCTCCATGACAACTGTCACCACAATGCTCCATGGCCTTTGTCATCACAATTATACATGGCCCCTGTAATCACAGTGCTCCATGACCCCTTTCATCACAATGCTCCATGATCACTGTCATCACAATGCCACATGAGCCCTGTCATCACATTGCTCCATGGCCCCTGTCATTACAATGCTCCATGACCACTGTCATCACAATGTTCCATGATGGCTGTAATCACAATGACCCATGACACCTTTCCTCAGAAGGCTCCAGTACACCTGTCATCACAATGCTCCAATGCCCGTCTCATCACAAAGTTCCATGATCCCTGTCAACACAACGTTACAGGACAATTGTCTTCACAATGCTCCATGACAACTGTCATCACAATGTAACCTGCCCATGTCATCACAATGCTCCATTACCAATGAAATCAAAATGTTCGCCTGCCCTTGTCATCAAAATGCTCCATGGCCCCTTTAATCACAATGCTCCATGAACACTGTCATCATAATGTTCCATGACAGTTGTCATCACAATGTTCCATGACCCCTGTAATCACAATGCTCCATGCCCTTGTCATCACAATGCTCCAGAACTCTTGTCATCATAATGATGAATGCCCGTGTCATCACAAAGCTCCATGATACTTGTCATCACAATGTTCCATGGCCTTGTCATCACTATACTCCATGGCCCCCGTCATCACAGTGCTCCATGATACCTTTCATCACAATTCTAGATGACCACTGTCATCACAATGCCCCAAGACACATGTCATCACAATTCGCCATGGCCCTTTTCATCACAATGCTCCATGGCCCGTGGCATCACAATGGTCCAGGACACTTGTCATCACAATGATCCATGACCACTTACATCACAATGCTCCTTGACTCCCGTCATCACAATGCTCCATAGCCTATGCATTCGCAATGCTACATGGTCCCTGTAATCACATTGCTCCATGATCCATTTCATCCCAATGCTCTATGACCACTGTCATCACCATGCCCCATTATACCTGTCATCACAAAGTTCCATGGCCCCTGTCAGCACAATGTTCCATGACAGATGTCATCACTATCCTCCATGGTCCCTGTAATCACAATGCTCCATCCCCTTGTCAACGCAATGCTCCAGAACTCTTGTCATCATAATGCTCCATGCCCGCCTCATCACAATGCTCCATGAAACTTGTCCTCACAATGCTCCATGGCCTTTGTCATCGCAATGCTCCATGGCCCCTGTTATCACAGTGCTCCATGTTACCTTTCATCACAATTCTAGATGACCATTGTCATCACAATGCCCCATGACACCTGTCATCACTATTCGCCATGGCACTTGTCATCACAATGCTCCATGATCCTTGTCATCATAATGTTCGATGACACTTGTCGTCACGGTGCTCCATGACCCCTGTCATCACAATATTCACTGCCCATGTAATCACAATGCTCCTGGTCCCCTGTTATCACAATGCTCCATAGCCTTAACATCACAATGCTCCAGAACTCTTGTCATCATTATGCCCCATGCCCATGTCATCACAATGCTCCTTGACCCCTGTCATCACAATGCTCCATGGCCTATGTATTCACAATGCTCCATGGCCCCTGTAGTCACATTGCTCCATGATCCTTTTCATCACAATGCTCTATGACCACTGTCATCACAATGCCCCATGACACCTGTCATTACAATGCTCTATGGCCCCTGTCAGCACAATGTTCCATGGCAGATACCATCACAATGATCCATGACCGCTGTCATCACAATGTTCCCTGCCCTTGTCATCTCAATGATCCCTGGCCCCTGTAATCACAATGCCCCATACCCTTGTCATCGCAATGCTCCAGATCACTTCTCATCATAATGCTCCATGCCCATGTCATCACAATGCTCCATGGCCCCTGTCATCACAGTGCTCCGTGATACCTTTCATCGTAATGATAGATGACCACTGTCATCACAATGCTCCATGACACCTGTCATCAGATTTGGCCATGGCCCTTGTCATCACAATGCTCCAGGACACTTGTCTTCACAATGTTCCATGGCGCATTTCATCACAATGCTCCATGACCACTTTCATCAAATTGCTCCATGATGCCTGTCATCACAATGCTCCATGGCCTTTGTCATCAAAATTCTACATGGCCCCTGTAATAACAGTGCTTCAGGACAACATTTATCACAATGTTCCATGACCACTCTCATCACCATGCCAGATTAGACCTTTCATGACAATGCTCCATGGCCCTTGTCATCACAATATTCTACGACTTCTGTCATCACAATGCTCCATGCCCCTGTCATCACAATGCCCCATCACCCCTGCTATTAAAATGCTCCATGACCCCTGTCCTCACAATGCCCCGAAACCCTTGTCATCACAATATTCCATGATCCGTGTAATCACGATGATCCATGAACCATTTCTGTACAATGCTCCAGTACCTCGTTCATTAAAATGCTCCATGGCACGTGTCATCAGAATGCACCAGGAACCCTTCCATCACAATAATCCATGACCCGTTTCCTCACAATTCTCCAGGACGGCTTTCATCACAATGCTCCATTTCCTTGTCATCTCAATTCTTCATGGCCCCTGTCATCACAATGATCCATGCCCTTGTCATCAAAATGCTCCAGAACTCTTGTCATCACTATGCTCCATGCCCATGTCATCACAAAGCTGCATGACCCCTGTCATCACAATGATACATGACCACTGTCATCACAATGCCACATGAACCCTGTCATCACATTGCTCCATGATCCCTGTCATTACAAAGCTCCATGACCACTGTCATCACAATGTTCCATGATCGCTGTAATCACAATGACCCATGACACCTTTCCTCAGAAGGCTCCAGTACGCCTGTCATCACAATGCTCCAATGCCTGTCTCCTCTCAATGCTCCATGATCCCTGTCATCACCATGCCCCATGACCCCAGTCATCACAATGCTCCATAGCACTTGTCATCACAATGCTCCATTATCCCTGTCATCACAATGTTCCATGACTCTTGTCATCAAAATGCCTCATGATCCTTTTACTCACAATGCTCCATGACTCCTTTCATCACATGCTCCATGATACTTGTCATTACACTGTCCCATGACCTTTTTCATAACAATGCTCCATGATACCAGTCATCACAATAATCCATGACCATTTTCGTCACAATGCTCCATGCCCCTTTCAACACAATGCTCCATGACAACTGTCACCACAATGCTCCATGGCCTTTGTCATCACATTTATACATGGCCCCTGTAATCACAGTGCTCCATGACCCCTTTCATCACAATGCTCCATGATCACTGTCATCACCATGCCACATGAGCCCTGTCATCACATTGCTCCATGGCCCCTGTCATTACAATGCTCCATGACCACTGTCATCACAATGTTCCATGATGGCTGTAATCACAATGACCCATGACACCTTTCCTCAGAAGGCTCCAGTACACCTGTCATCACAATGCTCCAATGCCCGTCTCATCACAAAGTTCCATGATCCCTGTCAGCACAACGTTACAGGACAATTGTCATCACAATGCTCCATGACAACTGTCATCACAATGTTCCCTGCCCATGTCATCACAATGCTCCATTACCAATGAAATCAAAATGTTCGCCTGCCCTTGTCATCAAAATGCTCCATGGCCCCTTTAATCACAATGCTCCATGAACACTGTCATCACAATGTTCCATGACACTTGTCATCACAATGCTCCATGACCCCTGTAATCACAATGCTCCATGCCCTTGTCATCACAATGCTCCAGAACTCTTGTCATCATAATGATGTATGCCCGTGTCATCACAAAGCTCCATGATACTTGTCATCACAATGTTCCATGGCCTTGTCATCACTATACTCCATGGCCCCCGTCATCACAGTGCTCCATGATACCTTTCATCACAATTCTAGATGACCACTGTCATCACAATGCCCCAAGACACATGTCATCACAATTCGCCATGGCCCTTGTCATCACAATGCTCCATGACCCGTGGCATCACAATGGTCCAGGACACTTGTCATCACAATGATCCATGACCACTTACATCACAATGCTCCTTGACTCCCGTCATCACAATGCTCCATAGCCTATGCATTCGCAATGCTACATGGTCCCTGTAATCACATTGCTCCATGATCCATTTCATCCCAATGCTCTATGACCACTGTCATCACCATGCCCCATTATACCTGTCATCACAAAGTTCCATGGCCCCTGTCAGCACAATGTTCCATGACAGATGTCATCACTATCCTCCATGGTCCCTGTAATCACAATGCTCCATCCCCTTGTCAACGCAATGCTCCAGAACTCTTGTCATCATAATGCTCCATGCCCGCCTCATCACAATGCTCCATGACACTTGTCCTCACAATGCTCCATGGCCTTTGTCATCGCAATGCTCCATGGCCCCTGTTATCACAGTGCTCCATGTTACCTTTCATCACAATTCTAGATGACCATTGTCATCACAATGCCCCATGACCCCTGTCATCACTATTCGCCATGGCACTTTTCATCACAATGCTCCATGATCCCTGTCATCATAATGTTCGATGACACTTGTCGTCACGGTGCTCCATGACCCCTGTCATCACAATATTCACTGCCCATGTAATCACAATGCTCCTGGTCCCCTGTAATCACAATGCTCCATAGCCTTAACATCACAATGCTCCAGAACTCTTGTCATCATTATGCCCCATGCCCATGTCATCACAATGCTCCTTGACCCCTGTCATCACAATGCTCCATGGCCTATGTATTCACAATGCTCCATGGCCCCTGTAGTCACATTGCTCCATGATCCTTTTCATCACAATGCTCTATGACCACTGTCATCACAATGCCACATGACACCTGTCATTACAATGCTCTATGGCCCCTGTCAGCACAATGTTCCATGGCAGATATCATCACAATGATCCATGACCGCTGTCATCACAATGTTCCCTGCCCTTGTCATCTCAATGATCCCTGGCCCCTGTAATCACAATGCCCCATACCCTTGTCATCGCAATGCTCCAGATCACTTCTCATCATAATGCTCCATGCCCATGTCATCACAATGCTCCATGGCCCCTGTCATCACAGTGCTCCGTGATACCTTTCATCGTAATGATAGATGACCACTGTCATCACAATGCTCCATGACACCTGTCATCAGATTTGGCCATGGCCCTTATCATCACAATGCTCCAGGACACTTGTCTTCACAATGTTCCATGGCGCATTTCATCACAATGCTCCATGACCACTTTCATCAAATTGCTCCATGATGCCTGTCCTCACAATGCTCCATGGCCTTTGTCATCAAAATTCTACATGGCCCCTGTAATAACAGTGCTTCAGGACAACATTTATCACAATGCTCCATGACCACTCTCATCACCATGCCAGATAAGACCTTTCATGACAATGCTCCATGGCCCTTGTCATCACAATATTCTATGACTTCTGTCATCACAATGCTCCATGCCCCTGTCATCACAATGCCCAATCACCCCTGCTATTACAATGCTCCATGACCCCTGTCCTCACAATGCCCCGAAACCCTTGTCATCACAATATTCCATGATCCGTGTAATCACGATGATCCATGAACCATTTCTGTACAATGCTCCAGTACCCCGTTCATTAAAATGCTCCATGGCACGTGTCATCAGAATGCTCCAGGAACCCTTCCATCACAATAATCCATGACCCGTTTCCTCACAATTCTCCAGGACCGCTTTCATCACAATGCTCCATTTCCTTGTCATCTCAATTCTTCATGGCCCCTGTCATCACAATGATCCATGCCCTTGTCATCAAAATGCTCCAGAACTCTTGTCATCACTATGCTCCATGCCCATGTCATCACAATGCTGCATGACCCCTGTCATCACAATGATACATGACCACTGTCATCACAATGCCACATGAACCCTATCATCACATTGCTCCATGGCCCCTGTCATTACAATGCTCCATGACCACAGTCATCACAATGTTCCATGATCGCTGTAATCACAATGACCCATGACACCTTTCCTCAGAAGGCTCCATTACGCCTGTCATCAGAATGCTCCAATGCCCATCTCATCACAATGCTCCATGATCCGTGACAGCACAACGTTACAGGACAATTGTCATCACAATGCTCCATGACAACTGTCATCACAATGTTGCCTGCCCATGTCATCAACATGCTCCATGTCCCCTGTAATCACAATGTTCCATTACATCTGTCATCACAATGTTCCCTGCCCATGTCATCACAATGCTCCATTACCCATGTCATCGTAGTGATCCATGACCCCTTTCATCACAATGCTCCATGACACCTGTCATCACAATGCTCCGTGCTCTTTGTCACCACAATGCTCCATGACCACTGTCATCACCATGCCCCATGACCCCAGTCATCACAATGCTCCATAGCACTTGTCATCACAATGCTCCATTATCCCTGTCATCACAAAGTTCCATGACTCTTGTCATCAAAATGCCTCATGATCATTTTACTCACAATGCTCCATGACTCCTTTCATCACATGCTCCATGATACTTGTCATTACACTGTCCCATGACTTTTTTCATAACAATGCTCCATGATACCAGTCATCACAATAATCCATGACCATTTTCGGCACAATGCTCCATGCCCCTTTCAACACAATGCTCCATGACAACTGTCACCACAATGCTCCATGGCCTTTGTCATCACAATTATACATGGCCGTGTAATCACAGTGCTCCATGACCCCTTTCATCACAATGCTCCATGATCACTGTCATCACAATGCCACATGAGCCCTGTCATCACATTGCTCCATGGCCCCTGTCATTACAATGCTCCATGACCACTGTCATCACAATGTTCCATGATGGCTGTAATCACAATGACCCATGACACCTTTCCTCAGAAGGCTCCAGTACACCTGTCATCACAATGTTCCAATGCCCGTCTCATCACAAAGTTCCATGATCCCTGTCAGCACAACGTTACAGGACAATTGTCATCACAATGCTCCATGACAACTGTCATCACAATGTTCCATGACAGTTGTCATCACAATGCTCCATGACCCCTGTAATCACAATGCTCCATGCCCTTGTCATCACAATGCTCCAGAACTCTTGTCATCATAATGATGAATGCCCGTGTCATCACAAAGCTCCATGATACTTGTCATCACAATGTTCCATGGCCTTGTCATCACTATATTCCATGGCCCCCGTCATCACAGTGCTCCATGATACCTTTCATCACAATTCTAGATGACCACTGTCATCACAATGCCCCAAGACACATGTCATCACAATTCGCCATGGCCCTTGTCATCACAATGCTCCATGACCCGTGGCATCACAATGGTCCAGGACACTTGTCATCACAATGATCCATGACCACTTACATCACAATGCTCCTTGACTCCCGTCATCACAATGCTCCATAGCCTATGCATTCGCAATGCTACATGGTCCCTGTAATCACATTGCTCCATGATCCATTTCATCCCAATGCTCTATGACCACTGTCATCACCATGCCCCATTATACCTGTCATCACAAAGTTCCATGGCCCCTGTCAGCACAATGTTCCATGACAGATGTCATCACTATCCTCCATGGTCCCTGTAATCACAATGCTCCATCCCCTTGTCAACGCAATGCTCCAGAACTCTTGTCATCATAATGCTCCATGCCCGCCTCATCACAATGCTCCATGACACTTGTCCTCACAATGCTCCATGGCCTTTGTCATCGCAATGCTCCATGGCCCCTGTTATCACAGTGCTCCATGTTACCTTTCATCACAATTCTAGATGACCATTGTCATCACAATGCCCCATGACACCTGTCATCACTATTCGCCATGGCACTTGTCATCACAATGCTCCATGATCCCTGTCATCATAATGTTCGATGACACTTGTCGTCACGGTGCTCCATGACCCCTGTCATCACAATATTCACTGCCCATGTAATCACAATGCTCCTGGTCCCCTGTTATCACAATGCTCCATAGCCTTAACATCACAATGCTCCAGAACTCTTGTCATCATTATGCCCCATGCCCATGTCATCACAATGCTCCTTGACCCCTGTCATCACAATGCTCCATGGCCTATGTATTCACAATGCTCCATGGCCCCTGTAGTCACATTGCTCCATGATCCTTTTCATCACAATGCTCTATGACCACTGTCATCACAATGCCACATGACACCTGTCATTACAATGCTCTATGGCCCCTGTCAGCACAATGTTCCATGGCAGATATCATCACAATGATCCATGACCGCTGTCATCACAATGTTCCCTGCCCTTGTCATCTCAATGATCCCTGGCCCCTGTAATCACAATGCCCCATACCCTTGTCATCGCAATGCTCCAGATCACTTCTCATCATAATGCTCCATGCCCATGTCATCACAATGCTCCATGGCCCCTGTCATCACAGTGCTCCGTGATACCTTTCATCGTAATGATAGATGACCACTGTCATCACAATGCTCCATGACACCTGTCATCAGATTTGGCCATGGCCCTTATCATCACAATGCTCCAGGACACTTGTCTTCACAATGTTCCATGGCGCATTTCATCACAATGCTCCATGACCACTTTCATCAAATTGCTCCATGATGCCTGTCCTCACAATGCTCCATGGCCTTTGTCATCAAAATTCTACATGGCCCCTGTAATAACAGTGCTTCAGGACAACATTTATCACAATGCTCCATGACCACTCTCATCACCATGCCAGATAAGACCTTTCATGACAATGCTCCATGGCCCTTGTCATCACAATATTCTATGACTTCTGTCATCACAATGCTCCATGCCCCTGTCATCACAATGCCCCATCACCCCTGCTATTACAATGCTCCATGACCCCTGTCCTCACAATGCCCCGAAACCCTTGTCATCACAATATTCCATGATCCGTGTAATCACGATGATCCATGAACCATTTCTGTACAATGCTCCAGTACCCCGTTCATTAAAATGCTCCATGGCACGTGTCATCAGAATGCTCCAGGAACCCTTCCATCACAATAATCCATGACCCGTTTCCTCACAATTCTCCAGGACCGCTTTCATCACAATGCTCCATTTCCTTGTCATCTCAATTCTTCATGGCCCCTGTCATCACAATGATCCATGCCTTTGTCATCAAAATGCTCCAGAACTCTTGTCATCACTATGCTCCATGCCCATGTCATCACAATGCTGCATGACCCCTGTCATCACAATGATACATGACCACTGTCATCGCAATGCCACATGAACCCTGTCATCACATTGCTCCATGGCCCCTGTCATTACAATGCTCCATGACCACAGTCATCACAATGTTCCATGATCGCTGTAATCACAATGACCCATGACACCTTTCCTCAGAAGGCTCCATTACGCCTGTCATCAGAATGCTCCAATGCCCATCTCATCACAATGCTCCATGATCCGTGACAGCACAACGTTACAGGACAATTGTCATCACAATGCTCCATGACAACTGTCATCACAATGTTGCCTGCCCATGTCATCAACATGCTCCATGTCCCCTGTAATCACAATGTTCCATTACATCTGTCATCACAATGTTCCCTGCCCATGTCATCACAATGCTCCATTACCCATGTCATCGTAGTGATCCATGACCCCTTTCATCACAATGCTCCATGACACCTGTCATCACAATGCTCCGTGCTCTTTGTCACCACAATGCTCCATGACCACTGTCATCACCATGCCCCATGACCCCAGTCATCACAATGCTCCATAGCACTTGTCATCACAATGCTCCATTATCCCTGTCATCACAAAGTTCCATGACTCTTGTCATCAAAATGCCTCATGATCATTTTACTCACAATGCTCCATGACTCCTTTCATCACATGCTCCATGATACTTGTCATTACACTGTCCCATGACTTTTTTCATAACAATGCTCCATGATACCAGTCATCACAATAATCCATGACCATTTTCGTCACAATGCTCCATGCCCCTTTCAACACAATGCTCCATGACAACTGTCACCACAATGCTCCATGGCCTTTGTCATCACAATTATACATGGCCGTGTAATCACAGTGCTCCATGAACCCTTTCATCACAATGCTCCATGATCACTGTCATCACAATGCCACATGAGCCCTGTCATCACATTGCTCCATGGCCCCTGTCATTACAATGCTCCATGACCACTGTCATCACAATGTTCCATGATGGCTGTAATCACAATGACCCATGACACCTTTCCTCAGAAGGCTCCAGTACACCTGTCATCACAATGTTCCAATGCCCGTCTCATCACAAAGTTCCATGATCCCTGTCAGCACAACGTTACAGGACAATTGTCATCACAATGCTCCATGACAACTGTCATCACAATGTTCCATGACAGTTGTCATCACAATGCTCCATGACCCCTGTAATCACAATGCTCCATGCCCTTGTCATCACAATGCTCCAGAACTCTTGTCATCATAATGATGAATGCCCGTGTCATCACAAAGCTCCATGATACTTGTCATCACAATGTTCCATGGCCTTGTCATCACTATATTCCATGGCCCCCGTCATCACAGTGCTCCATGATACCTTTCATCACAATTCTAGATGACCACTGTCATCACAATGCCCCAAGACACATGTCATCACAATTCGCCATGGCCCTTGTCATCACAATGCTCCATGACCCGTGGCATCACAATGGTCCAGGACACTTGTCATCACAATGATCCATGACCACTTACACCACAATGCTCCTTGACTCCTGTCATCACAATGCTCCATAGCCTATGCATTCGCAATGCTACATGGTCTCTGTAATCACATTGCTCCATGATCCATTTCATCCCAATGCTCTATGACCACTGTCATCACCATGCTCCATTATACCTGTCATCACAATGCTCCATGGCCCCTGTCAGCACAATGTTCCATGACAGATGTCCTCACTATCCTCCATGGTCCCTGTAATCACAATGCTCCAGGCCCTTTTCTTCACAATGCTCCAGATCTCTTGTCATCATAATGCCCCATGCCCGTGTCATCACAATGCTCCCTGGCCTATGTATTCGCAATGCTCCATGGCCCCTGTAATCACATTGCTCCATGATCCTTTTCATCACAATGCTCTATGAGCACTGTCATCACATTGCCACATGACACCTGTCATTACAATGCTCTATGGCCCCTGTCAGCACAATGTTCCATGGCAGGTATCATCACAATGATTCATGACCGCTGTCATCACAATGTTCCCTGCCCTTGTCATCTCAATGATCCCTGGCCCCTGTAATCACAATGCCCCATACCCTTGTCATCGCAATGCTCCAGATCACTTCTCATCATAATGCTCCATGCCCATGTCATCACAATGCTCCATGGCCCCTGTCATCACAGTGCTCCGTGATACCTTTCATCGTAATGATAGATGACCACTGTCATCACAATGCTCCATGACACCTGTCATCAGATTTGGCCATGGCCCTTATCATCACAATGCTCCAGGACACTTGTCTTCACAATGTTCCATGGCGCATTTCATCACAATGCTCCATGACCACTTTCATCAAATTGCTCCATGATGCCTGTCCTCACAATGCTCCATGGCCTTTGTCATCAAAATTCTACATGGCCCCTGTAATAACAGTGCTTCAGGACAACATTTATCACAATGTTCCATGACCACTCTCATCACCATGCCAGATAAGACCTTTCATGACAATGCTCCATGGCCCTTGTCATCACAATATTCTACGACTTCTGTCATCACAATGCTCCATGGCCCTGTCATCACAATGCCCCATCACCCCTGCTATTACAATGCTCCATGACCCCTGTCCTCACAATGCCCCGAAACCCTTGTCATCACAATATTCCATGATCCGTGTAATCACGATGACCATGAACCATTTCTGTACAATGCTCCAGTACCCCGTTCATTAAAATGCTCCATGGCACGTGTCATCAGAATGCTCCAGGAACCCTTCCATCACAATAATCCATGACCCGTTTCCTCACAATTCTCCAGGACGGCTTTCATCACAATGCTCCATTTCCTTGTCATCTCAATTCTTCATGGCCCCTGTCATCACAATGATCCATGCCCTTGTCATCAAAATGCTCCAGAACTCTTGTCATCACTATGCTCCATGCCCATGTCATCACAAAGCTGCATGACCCCTGTCATCACAATGATACATGACCACTGTCATCACAATGCCACATGAACCCTGTCATCACATTGCTCCATGATCCCTGTCATTACAAAGCTCCATGACCACTGTCATCACAATGTTCCATGATCGCTGTAATCACAATGACCCATGACACCTTTCCTCAGAAGGCTCCAGTACGCCTGTCATCACAATGCTCCAATGCCTGTCTCCTCTCAATGCTCCATGATCCCTGTCATCACCATGCCCCATGACCCCAGTCATCACAATGCTCCATAGCACTTGTCATCACAATGCTCCATTATCCCTGTCATCACAATGTTCCATGACTCTTGTCATCAAAATGCCTCATGATCCTTTTACTCACAATGCTCCATGACTCCTTTCATCACATGCTCCATGATACTTGTCATTACACTGTCCCATGACCTTTTTCATAACAATGATCCATGATACCAGTCATCACAATAATCCATGACCATTTTCGTCACAATGCTCCATGCCCCTTTCAACACAATGCTCCATGACAACTGTCACCACAATGCTCCATGGCCTTTGTCATCACATTTATACATGGCCCCTGTAATCACAGTGCTCCATGACCCCTTTCATCACAATGCTCCATGATCACTGTCATCACCATGCCACATGAGCCCTGTCATCACATTGCTCCATGGCCCCTGTCATTACAATGCTCCATGACCACTGTCATCACAATGTTCCATGATGGCTGTAATCACAATGACCCATGACACCTTTCCTCAGAAGGCTCCAGTACACCTGTCATCACAATGCTCCAATGCCCGTCTCATCACAAAGTTCCATGATCCCTATCAGCACAACGTTACAGGACAATTGTCATCACAATGCTCCATGACAACTGTCATCACAATGTTCCCTGCCCATGTCATCACAATGCTCCATTACCAATGAAATAAAAATGTTCGCCTGCCCTTGTCATCAAAATGCTCCATGGCCCCTTTAATCACAATGCTCCATGAACACTGTCATCACAATGTTCCCTGACCAGGTCATCACAATGCTCCATGAACACTGTCATCACAATGTTCCATGACAGTTGTCATCACAATGCTCCATGACCCCTGTAATCACAATGCTCCATGCCCTTGTCATCACAATGCTCCAGAACTCTTGTCATCATAATGATGAATGCCCGTGTCATCACAAAGCTCCATGATACTTGTCATCACAATGTTCCATGGCCTTGTCATCACTATACTCCATGGCCCCCGTCATCACAGTGCTCCATCATACCTTTCATCACAATTCTAGATGACCACTGTCATCACAATGCCCCAAGACACATGTCATCACAATTCGCCATGGCCCTTGTCATCACAATGCTCCATGACCCGTGGCATCACAATGGTCCAGGACACTTGTCATCACAATGATCCATGACCACTTACATCACAATGCTCCTTGACTCCCGTCATCACAATGCTCCATAGCCTATGCATTCGCAATGCTACATGGTCCCTGTAATCACATTGCTCCATGATCCATTTCATCCCAATGCTCTATGACCACTGTCATCACCATGCCCCATTATACCTGTCATCACAAAGTTCCATGGCCCCTGTCAGCACAATGTTCCATGACAGATGTCATCACTATCCTCCATGGTCCCTGTAATCACAATGCTCCATCCCCTTGTCAACGCAATGCTCCAGAACTCTTGTCATCATAATGCTCCATGCCCGCCTCATCACAATGCTCCATGACACTTGTCCTCACAATGCTCCATGGCCTTTGTCATCGCAATGCTCCATGGCCCCTGTTATCACAGTTCTCCATGTTACCTTTCATCACAATTCTAGATGACCATTGTCATCACAATGCCCCATGACACCTGTCATCACTATTCGCCATGGCACTTGTCATCACAATGCTCCATGATCCCTGTCATCATAATGTTCGATGACACTTGTCGTCACGGTGCTCCATGACCCCTGTCATCACAATATTCACTGCCCATGTAATCACAATGCTCCTGGTCCCCTGTAATCACAATGCTCCATAGCCTTAACATCACAATGCTCCAGAACTCTTGTCATCATTATGCCCCATGCCCATGTCATCACAATGCTCCTTGACCCCTGTCATCACAATGCTCCATGGCCTATGTATTCACAATGCTCCATGGCCCCTGTAGTCACATTGCTCCATGATCCTTTTCATCACAATGCTCTATGACCACTGTCATCACAATGCCACATGACACCTGTCATTACAATGCTCTATGGCCCCTGTCAGCACAATGTTCCATGGCAGATATCATCACAATGATCCATGACCGCTGTCATCACAATGTTCCCTGCCCTTGTCATCTCAATGATCCCTGGCCCCTGTAATCACAATGCCCCATACCCTTGTCATCGCAATGCTCCAGATCACTTCTCATCATAATGCTCCATGCCCATGTCATCACAATGCTCCATGGCCCCTGTCATCACAGTGCTCCGTGATACCTTTCATCGTAATGATAGATGACCACTGTCATCACAATGCTCCATGACACCTGTCATCAGATTTGGCCATGGCCCTTATCATCACAATGCTCCAGGACACTTGTCATCACAATGCTCCATGCCCCTGTCATCACAATGCCCCATCACCCCTGCTATTACAATGCTCCATGCCCCTGTCATCACAATGCCCCGAAACCCTTGTCATCACAATATTCCATGATCCGTGTAATCACGATGATCCATGAACCATTTCTGTACAATGCTCCAGTACCCCGTTCATTAAAATGCTCCATGGCACGTGTCATCAGAATGCTCCAGGAACCCTTCCATCACAATAATCCATGACCCGTTTCCTCACAATTCTCCAGGACCGCTTTCATCACAATGCTCCATTTCCTTGTCATCTCAATTCTTCATGGCCCCTGTCATCACAATGATCCATGCCCTTGTCATCAAAATGCTCCAGAACTCTTGTCATCACTATGCTCCATGCCCATGTCATCACAATGCTGCATGACCCCTGTCATCACAATGATACATGACCACTGTCATCGCAATGACACATGAACCCTGTCATCACATTGCTCCATGGCCCCTGTCATTACAATGCTCCATGACCACAGTCATCACAATGTTCCATGATCGCTGTAATCACAATGACCCATGACACCTTTCCTCAGAAGGCTCCATTACGCCTGTCATCAGAATGCTCCAATGCCCATCTCATCACAATGCTCCATGATCCGTGACAGCACAACGTTACAGGACAATTGTCATCACAATGCTCCATGACAACTGTCATCACAATGTTGCCTGCCCATGTCATCAACATGCTCCATGTCCCCTGTAATCACAATGTTCCATTACATCTGTCATCACAATGTTCCCTGCCCATGTCATCACAATGCTCCATTACCCATGTCATCGTAGTGATCCATGACCCCTTTCATCACAATGCTCCATGACACCTGTCATCACAATGCTCCGTGCTCTTTGTCACCACAATGCTCCATGACCACTGTCATCACCATGCCCCATGACCCCAGTCATCACAATGCTCCATAGCACTTGTCATCACAATGCTCCATTATCCCTGTCATCACAATGTTCCATGACTCTTGTCATCAAAATGCCTCATGATCCTTTTACTCACAATGCTCCATGACTCCTTTCATCACATGCTCCATGATACTTGTCATTACACTGTCCCATGACCTTTTTCATAACAATGCTCCATGATACCAGTCATCACAATAATCCATGACCATTGTCGTCACAATGCTCCATGCCCCTTTCAACACAATGCTCCATGACAACTGTCACCACAATGCTCCATGGCCTTTGTCATCACAATTATACATGGCCCCTGTAATCACAGTGCTCCATGACCCCTTTCATCACAATGCTCCATGATCACTGTCATCACAATGCCACATGAGCCCTGTCATCACATTGCTCCATGGCCCCTGTCATTACAATGCTCCATGACCACTGTCATCACAATGTTCCATGATGGCTGTAATCACAATGACCCATGACACCTTTCCTCAGAAGGCTCCAGTACACCTGTCATCACAATGTTCCAATGCCCGTCTCATCACAAAGTTCCATGATCCCTGTCAGCACAACGTTACAGGACAATTGTCATCACAATGCTCCATGACAACTGTCATCACAATGTTCCATGACAGTTGTCATCACAATGCTCCATGACCCCTGTAATCACAATGCTCCATGCCCTTGTCATCACAATGCTCCAGAACTCTTGTCATCATAATGATGAATGCCCGTGTCATCACAAAGCTCCATGATACTTGTCATCACAATGTTCCATGGCCTTGTCATCACTATACTCCATGGCCCCCGTCATCACAGTGCTCCATGATACCTTTCATCACAATTCTAGATGACCACTGTCATCACAATGCCCCAAGACACATGTCATCACAATTCGCCATGGCCCTTGTCATCACAATGCTCCATGACCCGTGGCATCACAATGGTCCAGGACACTTGTCATCACAATGATCCATGACCACTTACACCACAATGCTCCTTGACTCCTGTCATCACAATGCTCCATAGCCTATGCATTCGCAATGCTACATGGTCTCTGTAATCACATTGCTCCATGATCCATTTCATCCCAATGCTCTATGACCACTGTCATCACCATGCCCCATTATACCTGTCATCACAATGCTCCATGGCCCCTGTCACCACAATGTTCCATGACAGATGTCCTCACTATCCTCCATGGTCCCTGTAATCACAATGCTCCAGGCCCTTTTCTTCACAATGCTCCAGATCTCTTGTCATCATAATGCCCCATGCCCGTGTCATCACAATGCTCCCTGGCCTATGTATTCGCAATGCTCCATGGCCCCTGTAATGACATTGCTCCATGATCCTTTTCATCACAATGCTCTATGACCACTGTCATCACATTGCCACATGACACCTGTCATTACAATGCTCTATGGCCCCTGTCAGCACAATGTTCCATGGCAGATATCATCACAATGATCCATGACCGCTGTCATCACAATGTTCCCTGCCCTTGTCATCTCAATGATCCCTGGCCCCTGTAATCACAATGCCCCATACCCTTGTCATCGCAATGCTCCAGATCACTTCTCATCATAATGCTCCATGCCCATGTCATCACAATGCTCCATGGCCCCTGTCATCACAGTGCTCCGTGATACCTTTCATCGTAACGATAGATGACCACTGTCATCACAATGCTCCATGACACCTGTCATCAGATTTGGCCATGGCCCTTATCATCACAATGCTCCAGGACACTTGTCTTCACAATGTTCCATGGCGCATTTCATCACAATGCTCCATGCCCACTTTCATCAAATTGCTCCATGATGCCTGTCCTCACAATGCTCCATGGCCTTTGTCATCAAAATTCTACATGGCCCCTGTAATAACAGTGCTTCAGGACAACATTTATCACAATGTTCCATGACCACTCTCATCACCATGCCAGATAAGACCTTTCATGACAATGCTCCATGGCCCTTGTCATCACAATATTCTATGACTTCTGTCATCACAATGCTCCATGCCCCTGTCATCACAATGCCCAATCACCCCTGCTATTACAATGCTCCATGACCCCTGTCCTCACAATGCCCCGAAACCCTTGTCATCACAATATTCCATGATCCGTGTAATCACGATGATCCATGAACCATTTCTGTACAATGCTCCAGTACCCCGTTCATTAAAATGCTCCATGGCACGTGTCATCAGAATGCTCCAGGAACCCTTCCATCACAATAATCCATGACCCGTTTCCTCACAATTCTCCAGGACCGCTTTCATCACAATGCTCCATTTCCTTGTCATCTCAATTCTTCATGGCCCCTGTCATCACAATGATCCATGCCCTTGTCATCAAAATGCTCCAGAACTCTTGTCATCACTATGCTCCATGCCCATGTCATCACAATGCTGCATGACCCCTGTCATCACAATGATACATGACCACTGTCATCGCAATGACACATGAACCCTGTCATCACATTGCTCCATGGCCCCTGTCATTACAATGCTCCATGACCACAGTCATCACAATGTTCCATGATCGCTGTAATCACAATGACCCATGACACCTTTCCTCAGAAGGCTCCATTACGCCTGTCATCAGAATGCTCCAATGCCCATCTCATCACAATGCTCCATGATCCGTGACAGCACAACGTTACAGGACAATTGTCATCACAATGCTCCATGACAACTGTCATCACAATGTTGCCTGCCCATGTCATCAACATGCTCCATGTCCCCTGTAATCACAATGTTCCATTACATCTGTCATCACAATGTTCCCTGCCCATGTCATCACAATGCTCCATTACCCATGTCATCGTAGTGATCCATGACCCCTTTCATCACAATGCTCCATGACACCTGTCATCACAATGCTCCGTGCTCTTTGTCACCACAATGCTCCATGACCACTGTCATCACCATGCCCCATGACCCCAGTCATCACAATGCTCCATAGCACTTGTCATCACAATGCTCCATTATCCCTGTCATCACAATGTTCCATGACTCTTGTCATCAAAATGCCTCATGATCCTTTTACTCACAATGCTCCATGACTCCTTTCATCACATGCTCCATGATACTTGTCATTACACTGTCCCATGACCTTTTTCATAACAATGCTCCATGATACCAGTCATCACAATAATCCATGACCATTGTCGTCACAATGCTCCATGCCCCTTTCAACACAATGCTCCATGACAACTGTCACCACAATGCTCCATGGCCTTTGTCATCACAATTATACATGGCCCCTGTAATCACAGTGCTCCATGACCCCTTTCATCACAATGCTCCATGCCACTGTCATCACAATGCCCCATCACCCCTGCTGTTACAATGCTCCATGACCCCTGTCCTCACAATGCCCCGAAACCCTTGTCATCACAATATTCCATGATCCGTGTAATCACGATGATCCATGAACCATTTCTGTACAATGCTCCAGTACCCCGTTCATTAAAATGCTCCATGGCACGTGTCATCAGAATGCTCCAGGAACCCTTCCATCACAATAATCCATGACCCGTTTCCTCACAATTCTCCAGGACCGCTTTCATCACAATGCTCCATTTCCTTGTCATCTCAATTCTTCATGGCCCCTGTCATCACAATGATCCATGCCCTTGTCATCAAAATGCTCCAGAACTCTTGTCATCACTATGCTCCATGCCCATGTCATCACAATGCTGCATGACCCCTGTCATCACAATGATACATGACCACTGTCATCGCAATGCCACATGAACCCTGTCATCACATTGCTCCATGATCCCTGTCATTACAAAGCTCCATGACCACTGTCATCACAATGTTCCATGATCGCTGTAATCACAATGACCCATGACACCTTTCCTCAGAAGGCTCCAGTACGCCTGTCATCACAATGCTCCAATGCCTGTCTCCTCTCAATGCTCCATGATCCCTGTCATCACCATGCCCCATGACCCCAGTCATCACAATGCTCCATAGCACTTGTCATCACTATGCTCCATTATCCCTGTCATCACAATGTTCCATGACTCTTGTCATCAAAATGCCTCATGATCCTTTTACTCACAATGCTCCATGACTCCTTTCATCACATGCTCCATGATACTTGTCATTACACTGTCCCATGACCTTTTTCATAACAATGCTCCATGATACCAGTCATCACAATAATCCATGACCATTTTCGTCACAATGCTCCATGCCCCTTTCAACACAATGCTCCATGACAACTGTCACCACAATGCTCCATGGCCTTTGTCATCACATTTATACATGGCCCCTGTAATCACAGTGCTCCATGACCCCTTTCATCACAATGCTCCATGATCACTGTCATCACAATGCCACATGAGCCCTGTCATCACATTGCTCCATGGCCCCTGTCATTACAATGCTCCATGACCACTGTCATCACAATGTTCCATGATCCCTGTAATCACAATGACCCATGACACCTTTCCTCAGAAGGCTCCAGTACACCTGGCATCACAATGCTCCAATGCCCGTCTCATCACAAAGTTCCATGATCCCTATCAGCACAACGTTACAGGACAATTGTCATCACAATGCTCCACGACAACTGTCATCACAATGTTGCCTGCCCATGTCATCAAAATGCTCCATGTGCCCTGTAATCACAATGTTCCATTACACCTGTCATCACAATGTTCCCTGCCCATGTCATCACAATGCTCCATTACCAATGAAATCAAAATGTTCGCCTGCCCTTGTCATCAAAATGCTCCATGGCCCCTTTAATCACAATGCTCCATGAACACTGTCATCACAATGTTCCATGACAGTTGTCATCACAATGCTCCATGACCCCTGTAATCACAATGCTCCATGCCCTTGTCATCACAATGCTCCAGAACTCTTGTCATCATAATGATGAATGCCCGTGTCATCACAAAGCTCCATGATACTTGTCATCACAATGTTCCATGGCCTTGTCATCACTATACTCCATGGCCCCCGTCATCACAGTGCTCCATCATACCTTTCATCACAATTCTAGATGACCACTGTCATCACAATGCCCCAAGACACATGTCATCACAATTCGCCATGGCCCTTGTCATCACAATGCTCCATGACCCGTGGCATCACAATGGTCCAGGACACTTGTCATCACAATGATCCATGACCACTTACATCACAATGCTCCTTGACTCCCGTCATCACAATGCTCCATAGCCTATGCATTCGCAATGCTACATGGTCCCTGTAATCACATTGCTCCATGAACCATTTCATCCCAATGCTCTATGACCACTGTCATCACCATGCCCCATTATACCTGTCATCACAAAGTTCCATGGCCCCTGTCAGCACAATGTTCCATGACAGATGTCATCACTATCCTCCATGGTCCCTGTAATCACAATGCTCCATCCGCTTGTCAACGCAATGCTCCAGAACTCTTGTCATCATAATGCTCCATGCCCGCCTCATCACAATGCTCCATGACACTTGTCCTCACAATGCTCCATGGCCTTTGTCATCGCAATGCTCCATGGCCCCTGTTATCACAGTGCTCCATGTTACCTTTCATCACAATTCTAGATGACCATTGTCATCACAATGCCCCATGACACCTGTCATCACTATTCGCCATGGCACTTGTCATCACAATGCTCCATGATCCCTGTCATCATAATGTTCGATGACACTTGTTGTCACGGTGCTCCATGACCCCTGTCATCACAATATTCACTGCCCATGTAATCACAATGCTCCTGGTCCCATGTAATCACAATGCTCCATAGCCTTAACATCACAATGCTCCAGAACTCTTGTCATCATTATGCCCCATGCCCATGTCATCACAATGCTCCTTGACCCCTGTCATCACAATGCTCCATGGCCTATGTATTCACAATGCTCCATGGCCCCTGTAGTCACATTGCTCCATGATCCTTTTCATCACAATGCTCTATGACCACTGTCATCACAATGCCACATGACACCTGTCAGTACAATGCTCTATGGCCCCTGTCAGCACAATGTTCCATGGCAGATATCATCACAATGATCCATGACCACTGTCATCACAATGTTCCCTGCCCTTGTCATCTCAATGATCCCTGGCCCCTGTTATCACAATGCCCCATACCCTTGTCATCGCAATGCTCCAGATCACTTCTCATCATAATGCTCCATGCCCATGTCATCACAATGCTCCATGGCCCCTGTCATCACATTGCTCCGTGATACCTTTCATCGTAATGATAGATGACCACTGTCATCACAATGCTCCATGACACCTGTCATCAGATTTGGCCATGGCCCTTATCATCACAATGCTCCAGGACACTTGTCTTCACAATGTTCCATGGCGCATTTCATCACAATGCTCCATGACCACTTTCATCAAATTGCTCCATGATGCCTGTCCTCACAATGCTCCATGGCCTTTGTCATCAAAATTCTACATGGCCCCTGTAATAACAGTGCTTCAGGACAACTTTTATCACAATGCTCCATGACCACTCTCATCACCATGCCAGATAAGACCTTTCATGACAATGCTCCATGGCCCTTGTCATCACAATATTCTATGACTTCTGTCATCACAATGCTCCATGCCCCTGTCATCACAATGCCCCATCACCCCTGCTATTACAATGCTCCATGACCCCTGTCCTCACAATGCCCCGAAACCCTTGTCATCACAATATTCCATGATCCGTGTAATCACGATGATCCATGAACCATTTCTGTACAATGCTCCAGTACCCCGTTCATTAAAATGCTCCATGGCACTTGTCATCAGAATGCTGCAGGAACCCTTCCATCACAATAATCCATGACCCGTTTCCTCACAATTCTCCAGGACCGCTTTCATCACAATGCTCCATTTCCTTGTCATCTCAATTCTTCATGGCCCCTGTCATCACAATGATCCATGCCCTTGTCATCAAAATGCTCCAGAACTCTTGTCATCACTATGCTCCATGCCCATGTCATCACAATGCTGCATGACCCTTGTCATCACAATGATATATGACCACTGTCATCACAATGCCACATGAGCCCTGTCATCACATTGCTCCATAGCCCCTGTCATTACAATGCTCCATGACCACTGTCATCACAATGTTCCATGATCGCTGTAATCACAATGACCCATGACACCTTTCCTCAGAAGGCTCCATTACGCCTGTCATCAGAATGCTCCAATGCCCATCTCATCACAATGCTCCATGATCCGTGACAGCACAATGTTACAGGACAATTGTCATCACAATGCTCCATGACAACTGTCATCACAATGTTGCCTGCCCATGTCATCAAAATGCTCCATGTCCCCTGTAATCACAATGTTCCATTACATCTGTCATCACAATGTTCCCTGCCCATGTCATCACAATGCTCCATTACCCATGTCATCGTAGTGATCCATGACCCCTTTCATCACAATGCTCCATGACACCTGTCATCACAATGCTCCGTGCTCTTTGTCACCACAATGCTCCATGACCACTGTCATCACCATGCCCCATGACCCCAGTCATCACAATGCTCCATAGCACTTGTCATCACAATGCTCCATTATCCCTGTCATCACAATGTTCCATGACTCTTGTCATCGAAATGCCTCATGATCCTTTTACTCACAATGCTCCATGACTCCTTTCATCACATGCTCCATGATACTTGTCATTACACTGTCCCATGACCTTTTTCATAACAATGCTCCATGATACCAGTCATCACAATAATCCATGACCATTTTCGTCCCAATGCTCCATGCCCCTTTCAACACAATGCTCCATGACAACTGTCACCACAATGCTCCATGGCCTTTGTCATCACAATTATACATGGCCGTGTAATCACAGTGCTCCATGACCCCTTTCATCACAATGCTCCATGATCACTGTCATCACAATGCCACATGAGCCCTGTCATCACATTGCTCCATGGCCCCTGTCATTACAATGCTCCATGACCACTGTCATCACAATGTTCCATGATGGCTGTAATCACAATGACCCATGACACCTTTCCTCAGAAGGCTCCAGTACACCTGTCATCACAATGCTCCAATGCCCGTCTCATCACAAAGTTCCATGATCCCTGTCAGCACAACGTTACAGGACAATTGTCATCACAATGCTCCATGACAACTGTCATCACAATGTTCCCTGCCCATGTCATCACAATGCTCCATTACCAATGAAATCAAAATGTTCGCCTGCCCTTGTCATCAAAATGCTCCATGGCCCCTTTAATCACAATGCTCCATGAACACTGTCATCACAATGTTCCATGACACTTGTCATCACAATGCTCCATGACCCCTGTAATCACAATGCTCCATGCCCTTGTCATCACAATGCTCCAGAACTCTTGTCATCATAATGATGTATGCCCGTGTCATCACAAAGCTCCATGATACTTGTCATCACAATGTTCCATGGCCTTGTCATCACTATACTCCATGGCCCCCGTCATCACAGTGCTCCATGATACCTTTCATCACAATTCTAGATGACCACTGTCATCACAATGCCCCAAGACACATGTCATCACAATTCGCCATGGCCCTTGTCATCACAATGCTCCATGACCCGTGGCATCACAATGGTCCAGGACACTTGTCATCACAATGATCCATGACCACTTACATCACAATGCTCCTTGACTCCCGTCATCACAATGCTCCATAGCCTATGCATTCGCAATGCTACATGGTCCCTGTAATCACATTGCTCCATGATCCATTTCATCCCAATGCTCTATGACCACTGTCATCACCATGCCCCATTATACCTGTCATCACAAAGTTCCATGGCCCCTGTCAGCACAATGTTCCATGACAGATGTCATCACTATCCTCCATGGTCCCTGTAATCACAATGCTCCATCCCCTTGTCAACGCAATGCTCCAGAACTCTTGTCATCATAATGCTCCATGCCCGCCTCATCACAATGCTCCATGACACTTGTCCTCACAATGCTCCATGGCCTTTGTCATCGCAATGCTCCATGGCCCCTGTTATCACAGTGCTCCATGTTACCTTTCATCACAATTCTAGATGACCATTGTCATCACAATGCCCCATGACACCTGTCATCACTATTCGCCATGGCACTTGTCATCACAATGCTCCATGATCCCTGTCATCATAATGTTCGATGACACTTGTCGTCACGGTGCTCCATGACCCCTGTCATCACAATATTCACTGCCCATGTAATCACAATGCTCCTGGTCCCCTGTTATCACAATGCTCCATAGCCTTAACATCACAATGCTCCAGAACTCTTGTCATCATTATGCCCCATGCCCATGTCATCACAATGCTCCTTGACCCCTGTCATCACAATGCTCCATGGCCTATGTATTCACAATGCTCCATGGCCCCTGTAGTCACATTGCTCCATGATCCTTTTCATCACAATGCTCTATGACCACTGTCATCACAATGTCACATGACACCTGTCATTACAATGCTCTATGGCCCCTGTCAGCACAATGTTCCATGGCAGATATCATCACAATGATCCATGACCGCTGTCATCACAATGTTCCCTGCCCTTGTCATCTCAATGATCCCTGGCCCCTGTAATCACAATGCCCCATACCCTTGTCATCGCAATGCTCCAGATCACTTCTCATCATAATGCTCCATGCCCATGTCATCACAATGCTCCATGGCCCCTGTCATCACAGTGCTCCGTGATACCTTTCATCGTAATGATAGATGACCACTGTCATCACAATGCTCCATGACACCTGTCATCAGATTTGGCCATGGCCCTTATCATCACAATGCTCCAGGACACTTGTCTTCACAATGTTCCATGGCGCATTTCATCACAATGCTCCATGACCACTTTCATCAAATTGCTCCATGATGCCTGTCCTCACAATGCTCCATGGCCTTTGTCATCAAAATTCTACATGGCCCCTGTAATAACAGTGCTTCAGGACAACATTTATCACAATGCTCCATGACCACTCTCATCACCATGCCAGATAAGACCTTTCATGACAATGCTCCATGGCCCTTGTCATCACAATATTCTATGACTTCTGTCATCACAATGCTCCATGCCCCTGTCATCACAATGCCCAATCACCCCTGCTATTACAATGCTCCATGACCCCTGTCCTCACAATGCCCCGAAACCCTTGTCATCACAATATTCCATGATCCGTGTAATCACGATGATCCATGAACCATTTCTGTACAATGCTCCAGTACCCCGTTCATTAAAATGCTCCATGGCACGTGTCATCAGAATGCTCCAGGAACCCTTCCATCACAATAATCCATGACCCGTTTCCTCACAATTCTCCAGGACCGCTTTCATCACAATGCTCCATTTCCTTGTCATCTCAATTCTTCATGGCCCCTGTCATCACAATGATCCATGCCCTTGTCATCAAAATGCTCCAGAACTCTTGTCATCACTATGCTCCATGCCCATGTCATCACAATGCTGCATGACCCCTGTCATCACAATGATACATGACCACTGTCATCGCAATGCCACATGAACCCTGTCATCACATTGCTCCATGGCCCCTGTCATTACAATGCTCCATGACCACAGTCATCACAATGTTCCATGATCGCTGTAATCACAATGACCCATGACACCTTTCCTCAGAAGGCTCCATTACGCCTGTCATCAGAATGCTCCAATGCCCATCTCATCACAATGCTCCATGATCCGTGACAGCACAACGTTACAGGACAATTGTCATCACAATGCTCCATGACAACTGTCATCACAATGTTGCCTGCCCATGTCATCAACATGCTCCATGTCCCCTGTAATCACAATGTTCCATTACATCTGTCATCACAATGTTCCCTGCCCATGTCATCACAATGCTCCATTACCCATGTCATCGTAGTGATCCATGACCCCTTTCATCACAATGCTCCATGACACCTGTCATCACAATGCTCCGTGCTCTTTGTCACCACAATGCTCCATGACCACTGTCATCACCATGCCCCATGACCCCAGTCATCACAATGCTCCATAGCACTTGTCATCACAATGCTCCATTATCCCTGTCATCACAAAGTTCCATGACTCTTGTCATCAAAATGCCTCATGATCATTTTACTCACAATGCTCCATGACTCCTTTCATCACATGCTCCATGATACTTGTCATTACACTGTCCCATGACTTTTTTCATAACAATGCTCCATGATACCAGTCATCACAATACTCCATGACCATTTTCGGCACAATGCTCCATGCCCCTTTCAACACAATGCTCCATGACAACTGTCACCACAATGCTCCATGGCCTTTGTCATCACAATTATACATGGCCGTGTAATCACAGTGCTCCATGACCCCTTTCATCACAATGCTCCATGATCACTGTCATCACAATGCCACATGAGCCCTGTCATCACATTGCTCCATGGCCCCTGTCATTACAATGCTCCATGACCACTGTCATCACAATGTTCCATGATGTCTGTAATCACAATGACCCATGACACCTTTCCTCAGAAGCCTCCAGTACACCTGTCATCACAATGTTCCAATGCCCGTCTCATCACAAAGTTCCATGATCCCTGTCAGCACAACATTACAGGACAATTGTCATCACAATGCTCCATGACAACTGTCATCACAATGTTCCATGACAGTTGTCATCACAATGCTCCATGACCCCTGTAATCACAATGCTCCATGCCCTTGTCATCACAATGCTCCAGAACTCTTGTCATCATAATGATGAATGCCCGTGTCATCACAAAGCTCCATGATACTTGTCATCACAATGTTCCATGGCCTTGTCATCACTATATTCCATGGCCCCCGTCATCACAGTGCTCCATGATACCTTTCATCACAATTCTAGATGACCACTGTCATCACAATGCCCCAAGACACATGTCATCACAATTCGCCATGGCCCTTGTCATCACAATGCTCCATGACCCGTGGCATCACAATGGTCCAGGACACTTGTCATCACAATGATCCATGACCACTTACATCACAATGCTCCTTGACTCCCGTCATCACAATGCTCCATAGCCTATGCATTCGCAATGCTACATGGTCCCTGTAATCACATTGCTCCATGATCCATTTCATCCCAATGCTCTATGACCACTGTCATCACCATGCCCCATTATACCTGTCATCACAAAGTTCCATGGCCCCTGTCAGCACAATGTTCCATGACAGATGTCATCACTATCCTCCATGGTCCCTGTAATCACAATGCTCCATCCCCTTGTCAACGCAATGCTCCAGAACTCTTGTCATCATAATGCTCCATGCCCGCCTCATCACAATGCTCCATGACACTTGTCCTCACAATGCTCCATGGCCTTTGTCATCGCAATGCTCCATGGCCCCTGTTATCACAGTGCTCCATGTTACCTTTCATCACAATTCTAGATGACCATTGTCATCACAATGCCCCATGACACCTGTCATCACTATTCGCCATGGCACTTGTCATCACAATGCTCCATGATCCCTGTCATCATAATGTTCAATGACACTTGTTGTCACGGTGCTCCATGACCCCTGTCATCACAATATTCACTGCCCATGTAATCACAATGCTCCTGGTCCCCTGTTATCACAATGCTCCATAGCCTTAACATCACAATGCTCCAGAACTCTTGTCATCATTATGCCCCATGCCCATGTCATCACAATGCTCCTTGACCCCTGTCATCACAATGCTCCATGGCCTATGTATTCACAATGCTCCATGGCCCCTGTAGTCACATTGCTCCATGATCCTTTTCATCACAATGCTCTATGACCACTGTCATCACAATGCCACATGACACCTGTCATTACAATGCTCTATGGCCCCTGTCAGCACAATGTTCCATGGCAGATATCATCACAATGATCCATGACCGCTGTCATCACAATGTTCCCTGCCCTTGTCATCTCAATGATCCCTGGCCCCTGTAATCACAATGCCCCATACCCTTGTCATCGCAATGCTCCAGATCACTTCTCATCATAATGCTCCATGCCCATGTCATCACAATGCTCCATGGCCCCTGTCATCACAGTGCTCCGTGATACCTTTCATCGTAATGATAGATGACCACTGTCATCACAATGCTCCATGACACCTGTCATCAGATTTGGCCATGGCCCTTATCATCACAATGCTCCAGGACACTTGTCTTCACAATGTTCCATGGCGCATTTCATCACAATGCTCCATGACCACTTTCATCAAATTGCTCCATGATGCCTGTCCTCACAATGCTCCATGGCCTTTGTCATCAAAATTCTACATGGCCCCTGTAATAACAGTGCTTCAGGACAACATTTATCACAATGCTCCATGACCACTCTCATCACCATGCCAGATAAGACCTTTCATGACAATGCTCCATGGCCCTTGTCATCACAATATTCTATGACTTCTGTCATCACAATGCTCCATGCCCCTGTCATCACAATGCCCAATCACCCCTGCTATTACAATGCTCCATGACCCCTGTCCTCACAATGCCCCGAAACCCTTGTCATCACAATATTCCATGATCCGTGTAATCACGATGATCCATGAACCATTTCTGTACAATGCTCCAGTACCCCGTTCATTAAAATGCTCCATGGCACGTGTCATCAGAATGCTCCAGGAACCCTTCCATCACAATAATCCATGACCCGTTTCCTCACAATTCTCCAGGACCGCTTTCATCACAATGCTCCATTTCCTTGTCATCTCAATTCTTCATGGCCCCTGTCATCACAATGATCCATGCCCTTGTCATCAAAATGCTCCAGAACTCTTGTCATCACTATGCTCCATGCCCATGTCATCACAATGCTGCATGACCCCTGTCATCACAATGATACATGACCACTGTCATCGCAATGACACATGAACCCTGTCATCACATTGCTCCATGGCCCCTGTCATTACAATGCTCCATGACCACAGTCATCACAATGTTCCATGATCGCTGTAATCACAATGACCCATGACACCTTTCCTCAGAAGGCTCCATTACGCCTGTCATCAGAATGCTCCAATGCCCATCTCATCACAATGCTCCATGATCCGTGACAGCACAACGTTACAGGACAATTGTCATCACAATGCTCCATGACAACTGTCATCACAATGTTGCCTGCCCATGTCATCAACATGCTCCATGTCCCCTGTAATCACAATGTTCCATTACATCTGTCATCACAATGTTCCCTGCCCATGTCATCACAATGCTCCATTACCCATGTCATCGTAGTGATCCATGACCCCTTTCATCACAATGCTCCATGACACCTGTCATCACAATGCTCCGTGCTCTTTGTCACCACAATGCTCCATGACCACTGTCATCACCATGCCCCATGACCCCAGTCATCACAATGCTCCATAGCACTTGTCATCACAATGCTCCATTATCCCTGTCATCACAAAGTTCCATGACTCTTGTCATCAAAATGCCTCATGATCATTTTACTCACAATGCTCCATGACTCCTTTCATCACATGCTCCATGATACTTGTCATTACACTGTCCCATGACTTTTTTCATAACAATGCTCCATGATACCAGTCATCACAATAATCCATGACCATTTTCGTCACAATGCTCCATGCCCCTTTCAACACAATGCTCCATGACAACTGTCACCACAATGCTCCATGGCCTTTGTCATCACAATTATACATGGCCGTGTAATCACAGTGCTCCATGACCCCTTTCATCACAATGCTCCATGATCACTGTCATCACAATGCCACATGAGCCCTGTCATCACATTGCTCCATGGCCCCTGTCATTACAATGCTCCATGACCACTGTCATCACAAAGTTCCATGATGGCTGTAATCACAATGACCCATGACACCTTTCCTCAGAAGGCTCCAGTACACCTGTCATCACAATGTTCCAATGCCCGTCTCATCACAAAGTTCCATGATCCCTGTCAGCACAACGTTACAGGACAATTGTCATCACAATGCTCCATGCCCCTGTCATCACAATGCCCCATCACCCCTGCTATTACAATGCTCCATGACCCCTGTCCTCACAATGCCCCGAAACCCTTGTCATCACAATATTCCATGATCCGTGTAATCACGATGATCCATGAACCATTTCTGTACAATGCTCCAGTACCCCGTTCATTAAAATGCTCCATGGCACGTGTCATCAGAATGCTCCAGGAACCCTTCCATCACAATAATCCATGACCCGTTTCCTCACAATTCTCCAGGACGGCTTTCATCACAATGCTCCATTTCCTTGTCATCTCAATTCTTCATGGCCCCTGTCATCACAATGATCCATGCCCTTGTCATCAAAATTCTCCATAACTCTTGTCATCACTATGCTCCATGCCCATGTCATCACAAAGCTGCATGACCCCTGTCATCACAATGATACATGACCACTGTCATCACAATGCCACATGAACCCTGTCATCACATTGCTCCATGATCCCTGTCATTACAAAGCTCCATGACCACTGTCATCACAATGTTCCATGATCGCTGTAATCACAATGACCCATGACACCTTTCCTCAGAAGGCTCCAGTACGCCTGTCATCACAATGCTCCAATGCCTGTCTCCTCTCAATGCTCCATGATCCCTGTCATCACCATGCCCCATGACCCCAGTCATCACAATGCTCCATAGCACTTGTCATCACTATGCTCCATTATCCCTGTCATCACAATGTTCCATGACTCTTGTCATCAAAATGCCTCATGATCCTTTTACTCACAATGCTCCATGACTCCTTTCATCACATGCTCCATGATACTTGTCATTACACTGTCCCATGACCTTTTTCATAACAATGCTCCATGATACCAGTCATCACAATAATCCATGACCATTTTCGTCACAATGCTCCATGCCCCTTTCAACACAATGCTCCATGACAACTGTCACCACAATGCTCCATGGCCTTTGTCATCACATTTATACATGGCCCCTGTAATCACAGTGCTCCATGACCCCTTTCATCACAATGCTCCATGATCACTGTCATCACAATGCCACATGAGCCCTGTCATCACATTGCTCCATGGCCCCTGTCATTACAATGCTCCATGACCACTGTCATCACAATGTTCCATGATCCCTGTAATCACAATGACCCATGACACCTTTCCTCAGAAGGCTCCAGTACACCTGGCATCACAATGCTCCAATGCCCGTCTCATCACAAAGTTCCATGATCCCTATCAGCACAACGTTACAGGACAATTGTCATCACAATGCTCCACGACAACTGTCATCACAATGTTGCCTGCCCATGTCATCAAAATGCTCCATGTGCCCTGTAATCACAATGTTCCATTACACCTGTCATCACAATGTTCCCTGCCCATGTCATCACAATGCTCCATTACCAATGAAATCAAAATGTTCGCCTGCCCTTGTCATCAAAATGCTCCATGGCCCCTTTAATCACAATGCTCCATGAACACTGTCATCACAATGTTCCATGACAGTTGTCATCACAATGCTCCATGACCCCTGTAATCACAATGCTCCATGCCCTTGTCATCACAATGCTCCAGAACTCTTGTCATCATAATGATGAATGCCCGTGTCATCACAAAGCTCCATGATACTTGTCATCACAATGTTCCATGGCCTTGTCATCACTATACTCCATGGCCCCCGTCATCACAGTGCTCCATCATACCTTTCATCACAATTCTAGATGACCACTGTCATCACAATGCCCCAAGACACATGTCATCACAATTCGCCATGGCCCTTGTCATCACAATGCTCCATGACCCGTGGCATCACAATGGTCCAGGACACTTGTCATCACAATGATCCATGACCACTTACATCACAATGCTCCTTGACTCCCGTCATCACAATGCTCCATAGCCTATGCATTCGCAATGCTACATGGTCCCTGTAATCACATTGCTCCATGATCCATTTCATCCCAATGCTCTATGACCACTGTCATCACCATGCCCCATTATACCTGTCATCACAAAGTTCCATGGCCCCTGTCAGCACAATGTTCCATGACAGATGTCATCACTATCCTCCATGGTCCCTGTAATCACAATGCTCCATCCGCTTGTCAACGCAATGCTCCAGAACTCTTGTCATCATAATGCTCCATGCCCGCCTCATCACAATGCTCCATGACACTTGTCCTCACAATGCTCCATGGCCTTTGTCATCGCAATGCTCCATGGCCCCTGTTATCACAGTGCTCCATGTTACCTTTCATCACAATTCTAGATGACCATTGTCATCACAATGCCCCATGACACCTGTCATCACTATTCGCCATGGCACTTGTCATCACAATGCTCCATGATCCCTGTCATCATAATGTTCGATGACACTTGTTGTCACGGTGCTCCATGACCCCTGTCATCACAATATTCACTGCCCATGTAATCACAATGCTCCTGGTCCCATGTAATCACAATGCTCCATAGCCTTAACATCACAATGCTCCAGAACTCTTGTCATCATTATGCCCCATGCCCATGTCATCACAATGCTCCTTGACCCCTGTCATCACAATGCTCCATGGCCTATGTATTCACAATGCTCCATGGCCCCTGTAGTCACATTGCTCCATGATCCTTTTCATCACAATGCTCTATGACCACTGTCATCACAATGCCACATGACACCTGTCAGTACAATGCTCTATGGCCCCTGTCAGCACAATGTTCCATGGCAGATATCATCACAATGATCCATGACCACTGTCATCACAATGTTCCCTGCCCTTGTCATCTCAATGATCCCTGGCCCCTGTTATCACAATGCCCCATACCCTTGTCATCGCAATGCTCCAGATCACTTCTCATCATAATGCTCCATGCCCATGTCATCACAATGCTCCATGGCCCCTGTCATCACATTGCTCCGTGATACCTTTCATCGTAATGATAGATGACCACTGTCATCACAATGCTCCATGACACCTGTCATCAGATTTGGCCATGGCCCTTATCATCACAATGCTCCAGGACACTTGTCTTCACAATGTTCCATGGCGCATTTCATCACAATGCTCCATGACCACTTTCATCAAATTGCTCCATGATGCCTGTCCTCACAATGCTCCATGGCCTTTGTCATCAAAATTCTACATGGCCCCTGTAATAACAGTGCTTCAGGACAACTTTTATCACAATGCTCCATGACCACTCTCATCACCATGCCAGATAAGACCTTTCATGACAATGCTCCATGGCCCTTGTCATCACAATATTCTATGACTTCTGTCATCACAATGCTCCATGCCCCTGTCATCACAATGCCCCATCACCCCTGCTATTACAATGCTCCATGACCCCTGTCCTCACAATGCCCCGAAACCCTTGTCATCACAATATTCCATGATCCGTGTAATCACGATGATCCATGAACCATTTCTGTACAATGCTCCAGTACCCCGTTCATTAAAATGCTCCATGGCACTTGTCATCAGAATGCTGCAGGAACCCTTCCATCACAATAATCCATGACCCGTTTCCTCACAATTCTCCAGGACCGCTTTCATCACAATGCTCCATTTCCTTGTCATCTCAATTCTTCATGGCCCCTGTCATCACAATGATCCATGCCCTTGTCATCAAAATGCTCCAGAACTCTTGTCATCACTATGCTCCATGCCCATTTCATCACAATGCTGCATGACCCTTGTCATCACAATGATATATGACCACTGTCATCACAATGCCACATGAGCCCTGTCATCACATTGCTCCATAGCCCCTGTCATTACAATGCTCCATGACCACTGTCATCACAATGTTCCATGATCGCTGTAATCACAATGACCCATGACACCTTTCCTCAGAAGGCTCCATTACCCCTGTCATCAGAATGCTCCAATGCCCATCTCATCACAATGCTCCATGATCCGTGACAGCACAATGTTACAGGACAATTGTCATCACAATGCTCCATGACAACTGTCATCACAATGTTGCCTGCCCATGTCATCAAAATGCTCCATGTCCCCTGTAATCACAATGTTCCATTACACCTGTCATCACAATGTTCCCTGCCCATGTCATCACAATGCTCCATTACCCATGTCATCGTAGTGATCCATGACCCCTTTCATCACAATGCTCCATGACACCTGTCATCACAATGCTCCGTGCTCTTTGTCACCACAATGCTCCATGACCACTGTCATCACCATGCCCCATGACCCCAGTCATCACAATGCTCCATAGCACTTGTCATCACAATGCTCCATTATCCCTGTCATCACAATGTTCCATGACTCTTGTCATCGAAATGCCTCATGATCCTTTTACTCACAATGCTCCATGACTCCTTTCATCACATGCTCCATGATACTTGTCATTACACTGTCCCATGACCTTTTTCATAACAATGCTCCATGATACCAGTCATCACAATAATCCATGACCATTTTCGTCACAATGCTCCATGCCCCTTTCAACACAATGCTCCATGACAACTGTCACCACAATGCTCCATGGCCTTTGTCATCACAATTATACTTGGCCCCTGTAATCACAGTGCTCCATGACCCCTTTCATCACAATGCTCCATGATCACTGTCATCACAATGCCACATGAGCCCTGTCATCACATTGCTCCATGGCCCCTGTCATTACAATGCTCCATGACCACTGTCATCACAATGTTCCATGATGGCTGTAATCACAATGACCCATGACACCTTTCCTCAGAAGGCTCCAGTACACCTGTCATCACAATGCTCCAATGCCCGTCTCATCACAAAGTTCCATGATCCCTGTCAGCACAACGTTACAGGACAATTGTCATCACAATGCTCCATGACAACTGTCATCACAATGTTCCCTGCCCATGTCATCACAATGCTCCATTACCAATGAAATCAAAATGTTCGCCTGCCCTTGTCATCAAAATGCTCCATGGCCCCTTTAATCACAATGCTCCATGAACACTGTCATCACAATGTTCCATGACACTTGTCATCACAATGCTCCATGACCCCTGTAATCACAATGCTCCATGCCCTTGTCATCACAATGCTCCAGAACTCTTGTCATCATAATGATGTATGCCCGTGTCTTCACAAAGCTCCATGATACTTGTCATCACAATGTTCCATGGCCTTGTCATCACTATACTCCATGGCCCCCGTCATCACAGTGCTCCATGATACCTTTCATCACAATTCTAGATGACCACTGTCATCACAATGCCCCAAGACACATGTCATCACAATTCGCCATGGCCCTTGTCATCACAATGCTCCATGACCCGTGGCATCACAATGGTCCAGGACACTTGTCATCACAATGATCCATGACCACTTACATCACAATGCTCCTTGACTCCCGTCATCACAATGCTCCATAGCCTATGCATTCGCAATGCTACATGGTCCCTGTAATCACATTGCTCCATGATCCATTTCATCCCAATGCTCTATGACCACTGTCATCACCATGCCCCATTATACCTGTCATCACAAAGTTCCATGGCCCCTGTCAGCACAATGTTCCATGACAGATGTCATCACTATCCTCCATGGTCCCTGTAATCACAATGCTCCATCCCCTTGTCAACGCAATGCTCCAGAACTCTTGTCATCATAATGCTCCATGCCCGCCTCATCACAATGCTCCATGACACTTGTCCTCACAATGCTCCATGGCCTTTGTCATCGCAATGCTCCATGGCCCCTGTTATCACAGTGCTCCATGTTACCTTTCATCACAATTCTAGATGACCATTGTCATCACAATGCCCCATGACACCTGTCATCACTATTCGCCATGGCACTTGTCATCACAATGCTCCATGATCCCTGTCATCATAATGTTCGATGACACTTGTCGTCACGGTGCTCCATGACCCCTGTCATCACAATATTCACTGCCCATGTAATCACAATGCTCCTGGTCCCCTGTTATCACAATGCTCCATAGCCTTAACATCACAATGCTCCAGAACTCTTGTCATCATTATGCCCCATGCCCATGTCATCACAATGCTCCTTGACCCCTGTCATCACAATGCTCCATGGCCTATGTATTCACAATGCTCCACGGCCCCTGTAGTCACATTGCTCCATGATCCTTTTCATCACAATGCTCTATGACCACTGTCATCACAATGTCACATGACACCTGTCATTACAATGCTCTATGGCCCCTGTCAGCACAATGTTCCATGGCAGATATCATCACAATGATCCATGACCGCTGTCATCACAATGTTCCCTGCCCTTGTCATCTCAATGATCCCTGGCCCCTGTAATCACAATGCCCCATACCCTTGTCATCGCAATGCTCCAGATCACTTCTCATCATAATGCTCCATGCCCATGTCATCACAATGCTCCATGGCCCCTGTCATCACAGTGCTCCGTGATACCTTTCATCGTAATGATAGATGACCACTGTCATCACAATGCTCCATGACACCTGTCATCAGATTTGGCCATGGCCCTTATCATCACAATGCTCCAGGACACTTGTCTTCACAATGTTCCATGGCACATTTCATCACAATGCTCCATGACCACTTTCATCAAATTGCTCCATGATGCCTGTCCTCACAATGCTCCATGGCCTTTGTCATCAAAATTCTACATGGCCCCTGTAATAACAGTGCTTCAGGACAACATTTATCACAATGCTCCATGACCACTCTCATCACCATGCCAGATAAGACCTTTCATGACAATGCTCCATGGCCCTTGTCATCACAATATTCTATGACTTCTGTCATCACAATGCTCCATGCCCCTGTCATCACAATGCCCAATCACCCCTGCTATTACAATGCTCCATGACCCCTGTCCTCACAATGCCCCGAAACCCTTGTCATCACAATATTCCATGATCCGTGTAATCACGATGATCCATGAACCATTTCTGTACAATGCTCCAGTACCCCGTTCATTAAAATGCTCCATGGCACGTGTCATCAGAATGCTCCAGGAACCCTTCCATCACAATAATCCATGACCCGTTTCCTCACAATTCTCCAGGACCGCTTTCATCACAATGCTCCATTTCCTTGTCATCTCAATTCTTCATGGCCCCTGTCATCACAATGATCCATGCCCTTGTCATCAAAATGCTCCAGAACTCTTGTCATCACTATGCTCCATGCCCATGTCATCACAATGCTGCATGACCCCTGTCATCACAATGATACATGACCACTGTCATCGCAATGACACATGAACCCTGTCATCACATTGCTCCATGGCCCCTGTCATTACAATGCTCCATGACCACAGTCATCACAATGTTCCATGATCGCTGTAATCACAATGACCCATGACACCTTTCCTCAGAAGGCTCCATTACGCCTGTCATCAGAATGCTCCAATGCCCATCTCATCACAATGCTCCATGATCCGTGACAGCACAACGTTACAGGACAATTGTCATCACAATGCTCCATGACAACTGTCATCACAATGTTGCCTGCCCATGTCATCAACATGCTCCATGTCCCCTGTAATCACAATGTTCCATTACATCTGTCATCACAATGTTCCCTGCCCATGTCATCACAATGCTCCATTACCCATGTCATCGTAGTGATCCATGACCCCTTTCATCACAATGCTCCATGACACCTGTCATCACAATGCTCCGTGCTCTTTGTCACCACAATGCTCCATGACCACTGTCATCACCATGCCCCATGACCCCAGTCATCACAATGCTCCATAGCACTTGTCATCACAATGCTCCATTATCCCTGTCATCACAATGTTCCATGACTCTTGTCATCGAAATGCCTCATGATCCTTTTACTCACAATGCTCCATGACTCCTTTCATCACATGCTCCATGATACTTGTCATTACACTGTCCCATGACTTTTTTCATAACAATGCTCCATGATACCAGTCATCACAATACTCCATGACCATTTTCGGCACAATGCTCCATGCCCCTTTCAACACAATGCTCCATGACAACTGTCACCACAATGCTCCATGGCCTTTGTCATCACAATTATACATGGCCGTGTAATCACAGTGCTCCATGACCCCTTTCATCACAATGCTCCATGATCACTGTCATCACAATGCCACATGAGCCCTGTCATCACATTGCTCCATGGCCCCTGTCATTACAATGCTCCATGACCACTGTCATCACAATGTTCCATGATGTCTGTAATCACAATGACCCATGACACCTTTCCTCAGAAGCCTCCAGTACACCTGTCATCACAATGTTCCAATGCCCGTCTCATCACAAAGTTCCATGATCCCTGTCAGCACAACGTTACAGGACAATTGTCATCACAATGCTCCATGACAACTGTCATTACAATGTTCCATGACAGTTGTCATCACAATGCTCCATGACCCCTGTAATCACAATGCTCCATGCCCTTGTCATCACAATGCTCCAGAACTCTTGTCATCATAATGATGAATGCCCGTGTCATCACAAAGCTCCATGATACTTGTCATCACAATGTTCCATGGCCTTGTCATCACTATATTCCATGGCCCCCGTCATCACAGTGCTCCATGATACCTTTCATCACAATTCTAGATGACCACTGTCATCACAATGCCCCAAGACACATGTCATCACAATTCGCCATGGCCCTTGTCATCACAATGCTCCATGACCCGTGGCATCACAATGGTCCAGGACACTTGTCATCACAATGATCCATGACCACTTACATCACAATGCTCCTTGACTCCCGTCATCACAATGCTCCATAGCCTATGCATTCGCAATGCTACATGGTCCCTGTAATCACATTGCTCCATGATCCATTTCATCCCAATGCTCTATGACCACTGTCATCACCATGCCCCATTATACCTGTCATCACAAAGTTCCATGGCCCCTGTCAGCACAATGTTCCATGACAGATGTCATCACTATCCTCCATGGTCCCTGTAATCACAATGCTCCATCCCCTTGTCAACGCAATGCTCCAGAACTCTTGTCATCATAATGCTCCATGCCCGCCTCATCACAATGCTCCATGACACTTGTCCTCACAATGCTCCATGGCCTTTGTCATCGCAATGCTCCATGGCCCCTGTTATCACAGTGCTCCATGTTACCTTTCATCACAATTCTAGATGACCATTGTCATCACAATGCCCCATGACACCTGTCATCACTATTCGCCATGGCACTTGTCATCACAATGCTCCATGATCCCTGTCATCATAATGTTCGATGACACTTGTTGTCACGGTGCTCCATGACCCCTGTCATCACAATATTCACTGCCCATGTAATCACAATGCTCCTGGTCCCCTGTTATCACAATGCTCCATAGCCTTAACATCACAATGCTCCAGAACTCTTGTCATCATTATGCCCCATGCCCATGTCATCACAATGCTCCTTGACCCCTGTCATCACAATGCTCCATGGCCTATGTATTCACAATGCTCCATGGCCCCTGTAGTCACATTGCTCCATGATCCTTTTCATCACAATGCTCTATGACCACTGTCATCACAATGCCACATGACACCTGTCATTACAATGCTCTATGGCCCCTGTCAGCACAATGTTCCATGGCAGATATCATCACAATGATCCATGACCGCTGTCATCACAATGTTCCCTGCCCTTGTCATCTCAATGATCCCTGGCCCCTGTAATCACAATGCCCCATACCCTTGTCATCGCAATGCTCCAGATCACTTCTCATCATAATGCTCCATGCCCATGTCATCACAATGCTCCATGGCCCCTGTCATCACAGTGCTCCGTGATACCTTTCATCGTAATGATAGATGACCACTGTCATCACAATGCTCCATGACACCTGTCATCAGATTTGGCCATGGCCCTTATCATCACAATGCTCCAGGACACTTGTCTTCACAATGTTCCATGGCGCATTTCATCACAATGCTCCATGACCACTTTCATCAAATTGCTCCATGATGCCTGTCCTCACAATGCTCCATGGCCTTTGTCATCAAAATTCTACATGGCCCCTGTAATAACAGTGCTTCAGGACAACATTTATCACAATGCTCCATGACCACTCTCATCACCATGCCAGATAAGACCTTTCATGACAATGCTCCATGGCCCTTGTCATCACAATATTCTATGACTTCTGTCATCACAATGCTCCATGCCCCTGTCATCACAATGCCCAATCACCCCTGCTATTACAATGCTCCATGACCCCTGTCCTCACAATGCCCCGAAACCCTTGTCATCACAATATTCCATGATCCGTGTAATCACGATGATCCATGAACCATTTCTGTACAATGCTCCAGTACCCCGTTCATTAAAATGCTCCATGGCACGTGTCATCAGAATGCTCCAGGAACCCTTCCATCACAATAATCCATGACCCGTTTCCTCACAATTCTCCAGGACCGCTTTCATCACAATGCTCCATTTCCTTGTCATCTCAATTCTTCATGGCCCCTGTCATCACAATGATCCATGCCCTTGTCATCAAAATGCTCCAGAACTCTTGTCATCACTATGCTCCATGCCCATGTCATCACAATGCTGCATGACCCCTGTCATCACAATGATACATGACCACTGTCATCGCAATGACACATGAACCCTGTCATCACATTGCTCCATGGCCCCTGTCATTACAATGCTCCATGACCACAGTCATCACAATGTTCCATGATCGCTGTAATCACAATGACCCATGACACCTTTCCTCAGAAGGCTCCATTACGCCTGTCATCAGAATGCTCCAATGCCCATCTCATCACAATGCTCCATGATCCGTGACAGCACAACGTTACAGGACAATTGTCATCACAATGCTCCATGACAACTGTCATCACAATGTTGCCTGCCCATGTCATCAACATGCTCCATGTCCCCTGTAATCACAATGTTCCATTACATCTGTCATCACAATGTTCCCTGCCCATGTCATCACAATGCTCCATTACCCATGTCATCGTAGTGATCCATGACCCCTTTCATCACAATGCTCCATGACACCTGTCATCACAATGCTCCGTGCTCTTTGTCACCACAATGCTCCATGACCACTGTCATCACCATGCCCCATGACCCCAGTCATCACAATGCTCCATAGCACTTGTCATCACAATGCTCCATTATCCCTGTCATCACAAAGTTCCATGACTCTTGTCATCAAAATGCCTCATGATCATTTTACTCACAATGCTCCATGACTCCTTTCATCACATGCTCCATGATACTTGTCATTACACTGTCCCATGACTTTTTTCATAACAATGCTCCATGATACCAGTCATCACAATAATCCATGACCATTTTCGTCACAATGCTCCATGCCCCTTTCAACACAATGCTCCATGACAACTGTCACCACAATGCTCCATGGCCTTTGTCATCACAATTATACATGGCCGTGTAATCACAGTGCTCCATGACCCCTTTCATCACAATGCTCCATGATCACTGTCATCACAATGCCACATGAGCCCTGTCATCACATTGCTCCATGGCCCCTGTCATTACAATGCTCCATGACCACTGTCATCACAAAGTTCCATGATGGCTGTAATCACAATGACCCATGACACCTTTCCTCAGAAGGCTCCAGTACACCTGTCATCACAATGTTCCAATGCCCGTCTCATCACAAAGTTCCATGATCCCTGTCAGCACAACGTTACAGGACAATTGTCATCACAATGCTCCATGACAACTGTCATCACAATGTTCCATGACAGTTGTCATCACAATGCTCCATGACCCCTGTAATCACAATGCTCCATGCCCTTGTCATCACAATGCTCCAGAACTCTTGTCATCATAATGATGAATGCCCGTGTCATCACAAAGCTCCATGATACTTGTCATCACAATGTTCCATGGCCTTGTCATCACTATATTCCATGGCCCCCGTCATCACAGTGCTCCATGATACCTTTCATCACAATTCTAGATGACCACTGTCATCACAATGCCCCAAGACACATGTCATCACAATTCGCCATGGCCCTTGTCATCACAATGCTCCATGACCCGTGGCATCACAATGGTCCAGGACACTTGTCATCACAATGATCCATGACCACTTACACCACAATGCTCCTTGACTCCTGTCATCACAATGCTCCATAGCCTATGCATTCGCAATGCTACATGGTCTCTGTAATCACATTGCTCCATGATCCATTTCATCCCAATGCTCTATGACCACTGTCATCACCATGCCCCATTATACCTGTCATCACAATGCTCCATGGCCCCTGTCAGCACAATGTTCCATGACAGATGTCCTCACTATCCTCCATGGTCCCTGTAATCACAATGCTCCAGGCCCTTTTCTTCACAATGCTCCAGATCTCTTGTCATCATAATGCCCCATGCCCGTGTCATCACAATGCTCCCTGGCCTATGTATTCGCAATGCTCCATGGCCCCTGTAATCACATTGCTCCATGATCCTTTTCATCACAATGCTCTATGAGCACTGTCATCACAATGCCACATGACACCTGTCATTACAATGCTCTATGGCCCCTGTCAGCACAATGTTCCATGGCAGATATCATCACAATGATTCATGACCGCTGTCATCACAATGTTCCCTGCCCTTGTCATCTCAATGATCCCTGGCCCCTGTAATCACAATGCCCCATACCCTTGTCATCGCAATGCTCCAGATCACTTCTGATCATAATGCTCCATGCCCATGTCATCACAATGCTCCATGGCCCCTGTCATCACAGTGCTCCGTGATACCTTTCATCGTAATGATAGATGACCACTGTCATCACAATGCTCCATGACACCTGTCATCAGATTTGGCCATGGCCCTTATCATCACAATGCTCCAGGACACTTGTCTTCACAATGTTCCATGGCGCATTTCATCACAATGCTCCATGACCACTTTCATCAAATTGCTCCATGATGCCTGTCATCACAATGCTCCATGGCCTTTGTCATCAAAATTCTACATGGCCCCTGTAATAACAGTGCTTCAGGACAACATTTATCACAATGTTCCATGACCACTCTCATCACCATGCCAGATAAGACCTTTCATGACAATGCTCCATGGCCCTTGTCATCACAATATTCTACGACTTCTGTCATCACAATGCTCCATGGCCCTGTCATCACAATGCCCCATCACCCCTGCTATTACAATGCTCCATGACCCCTGTCCTCACAATGCCCCGAAACCCTTGTCATCACAATATTCCATGATCCGTGTAATCACGATGACCATGAACCATTTCTGTACAATGCTCCAGTACCCCGTTCATTAAAATGCTCCATGGCACGTGTCATCAGAATGCTCCAGGAACCCTTCCATCACAATAATCCATGACCCGTTTCCTCACAATTCTCCAGGACGGCTTTCATCACAATGCTCCATTTCCTTGTCATCTCAATTCTTCATGGCCCCTGTCATCACAATGATCCATGCCCTTGTCATCAAAATGCTCCAGAACTCTTGTCATCACTATGCTCCATGCCCATGTCATCACAAAGCTGCATGACCCCTGTCATCACAATGATACATGACCACTGTCATCACAATGCCACATGAACCCTGTCATCACATTGCTCCATGATCCCTGTCATTACAAAGCTCCATGACCACTGTCATCACAATGTTCCATGATCGCTGTAATCACAATGACCCATGACACCTTTCCTCAGAAGGCTCCAGTACGCCTGTCATCACAATGCTCCAATGCCTGTCTCCTCTCAATGCTCCATGATCCCTGTCATCACCATGCCCCATGACCCCAGTCATCACAATGCTCCATAGCACTTGTCATCACAATGCTCCATTATCCCTGTCATCACAATGTTCCATGACTCTTGTCATCAAAATGCCTCATGATCCTTTTACTCACAATGCTCCATGACTCCTTTCATCACATGCTCCATGATACTTGTCATTACACTGTCCCATGACCTTTTTCATAACAATGCTCCATGATACCAGTCATCACAATAATCCATGACCATTTTCGTCACAATGCTCCATGCCCCTTTCAACACAATGCTCCATGACAACTGTCACCACAATGCTCCATGGCCTTTGTCATCACATTTATACATGGCCCCTGTAATCACAGTGCTCCATGACCCCTTTCATCACAATGCTCCATGATCACTGTCATCACCATGCCACATGAGCCCTGTCATCACATTGCTCCATGGCCCCTGTCATTACAATGCTCCATGACCACTGTCATCACAATGTTCCATGATGGCTGTAATCACAATGACCCATGACACCTTTCCTCAGAAGGCTCCAGTACACCTGTCATCACAATGCTCCAATGCCCGTCTCATCACAAAGTTCCATGATCCCTGTCAGCACAACGTTACAGGACAATTGTCATCACAATGCTCCATGACAACTGTCATCACAATGTTCCCTGCCCATGTCATCACAATGCTCCATTACCAATGAAATCAAAATGTTCGCCTGCCCTTGTCATCAAAATGCTCCATGGCCCCTTTAATCACAATGCTCCATGAACACTGTCATCACAATGTTCCCTGACCAGGTCATCACAATGCTCCATGAACACTGTCATCACAATGTTCCATGACAGTTGTCATCACAATGCTCCATGACCCCTGTAATCACAATGCTCCATGCCCTTGTCATCACAATGCTCCAGATCTCTTGTCATCATAATGATGAATGCCCGTGTCATCACAAAGCTCCATGATACTTGTCATCACAATGTTCCATGGCCTTGTCATCACTATACTCCATGGCCCCCGTCATCACAGTGCTCCATGATACCTTTCATCACAATTCTAGATGACCACTGTCATCACAATGCCCCAAGACACATGTCATCACAATTCGCCATGGCCCTTGTCATCACAATGCTCCATGACCCGTGGCATCACAATGGTCCAGGACACTTGTCATCACAATGATCCATGACCACTTACATCACAATGCTCCTTGACTCCCGTCATCACAATGCTCCATAGCCTATGCATTCGCAATGCTACATGGTCCCTGTAATCACATTGCTCCATGATCCATTTCATCCCAATGCTCTATGACCACTGTCATCACCATGCCCCATTATACCTGTCATCACAAAGTTCCATGGCCCCTGTCAGCACAATGTTCCATGACAGATGTCATCACTATCCTCCATGGTCCCTGTAATCACAATGCTCCATCCGCTTGTCAATGCAATGCTCCAGAACTCTTGTCATCATAATGCTCCATGCCCGCCTCATCACAATGCTCCATGGCCTTTGTCATCGCAATGCTCCATGACCCCTGTTATCACAGTGCTCCATGTTACCTTTCATCACAATTCTAGATGACCATTGTCATCACAATGCCCCATGACACCTGTCATCACTATTCGCCATGGCACTTGTCATCACAATGCTCCATGATCCCTGTCATCATAATGTTCGATGACACTTGTCGTCACGGTGCTCCATGACCCCTGTCATCACAATATTCACTGCCCATGTAATCACAATGCTCCTGGTCCCCTGTAATCACAATGCTCCATAGCCTTAACATCACAATGCTCCAGAACTCTTGTCATCATTATGCCCCATGCCCATGTCATCACAATGCTCCTTGACCCCTGTCATCACCATGCTCCATGGCCTATGTATTCACAATGCTCCATGGCCCCTGTAGTCACATTGCTCCATGATCCTTTTCATCACAATGCTCTATGACCACTGTCATCACAATGCCACATGACACCTGTCATTACAATGCTCTATGGCCCCTGTCAGCACAATGTTCCATGGCAGATATCATCACAATGATCCATGACCGCTGTCATCACAATGTTCCCTGCCCTTGTCATCTCAATGATCCCTGGCCCCTGTAATCATAATGCCCCATACCCTTGTCATCGCAATGCTCCAGATCACTTCTCATCATAATGCTCCATGCCCATGTCATCACAATGCTCCATGGCCCCTGTCATCACAGTGCTCCGTGATACCTTTCATCGTAATGATAGATGACCACTGTCATCACAATGCTCCATGACACCTGTCATCAGATTTGGCCATGGCCCTTATCATCACAATGCTCCAGGACACTTGTCATCACAATGCTCCATGCCCCTGTCATCACAATGCCCCATCACCCCTGCTATTACAATGCTCCATGCCCCTGTCATCACAATGCCCCAAAACCCTTGTCATCACAATGTTCCATGATCCGTGTAATCACGATGATCCATGAACCATTTCTGTACAATGCTCCAGTACCCCTTTCATTAAAATGCTCCATGGCACGTGTCATCAGAATGCTCCAGGAACCCTTCCATCACAATAATCCATGACCCGTTTCCTCACAATTCTCCAGGACCGCTTTCATCACAATGCTCCATTTCCTTGTCATCTCAATTCTTCATGGCCCCTGTCATCACAATGATCCATGCCCTTGTCATCAAAATGCTCCAGAACTCTTGTCATCACTATGCTCCATGCCCATGTCATCACAATGCTGCATGACCCCTGTCATCACAATGATACATGACCACTGTCATCGCAATGACACATGAACCCTGTCATCACATTGCTCCATGGCCCCTGTCATTACAATGCTCCATGACCACAGTCATCACAATGATCCATGATCGCTGTAATCACAATGACCCATGACACCTTTCCTCAGAAGGCTCCATTACGCCTGTCATCAGAATGCTCCAATGCCCATCTCATCACAATGCTCCATGATCCGTGACAGCACAACGTTACAGGACAATTGTCATCACAATGCTCCATGACAACTGTCATCACAATGTTGCCTGCCCATGTCATCAACATGCTCCATGTCCCCTGTAATCACAATGTTCCATTACATCTGTCATCACAATGTTCCCTGCCCATGTCATCACAATGCTCCATTACCCATGTCATCGTAGTGATCCATGACCCCTTTCATCACAATGCTCCATGACACCTGTCATCACAATGCTCCGTGCTCTTTGTCACCACAATGCTCCATGACCACTGTCATCACCATGCCCCATGACCCCAGTCATCACAATGCTCCATAGCACTTGTCATCACAATGCTCCATTATCCCTGTCATCACAATGTTCCATGACTCTTGTCATCAAAATGCCTCATGATCCTTTTACTCACAATGCTCCATGACTCCTTTCATCACATGCTCCATGATACTTGTCATTACACTGTCCCATGACCTTTTTCATAACAATGCTCCATGATACCAGTCATCACAATAATCCATGACCATTGTCGTCACAATGCTCCATGCCCCTTTCAACACAATGCTCCATGACAACTGTCACCACAATGCTCCATGGCCTTTGTCATCACAATTATACATGGCCCCTGTAATCACAGTGCTCCATGACCCCTTTCATCACAATGCTCCATGATCACTGTCATCACAATGCCACATGAGCCCTGTCATCACATTGCTCCATGGACCCTGTCATTACAATGCTCCATGACCACTGTCATCACAATGTTCCATGATGGCTGTAATCACAATGACCCATGACACCTTTCCTCAGAAGGCTCCAGTACACCTGGCATCACAATGCTCCAATGCCCGTCTCATCACAAAGTTCCATGATCCCTGTCAGCACAACGTTACAGGACAATTGTCATCACAATGCTCCATGACAACTGTCATCACAATGTTGCCTGCCCATGTCATCAAAATGCTCCATGTCCCCTGTAATCACAATGTTCCATTACACCTGTCATCACAATGTTCCCTGCCCATGTCATCACAATGCTCCATTACCAATGAAATCAAAATGTTCGCCTGCCCTTGTCATCAAAATGCTCCATGGCCCCTTTAATCACAATGCTCCATGAACACTGTCATCACAATGTTCCATGACACTTGTCATCACAATGCTCCATGACCCCTGTAATCACAATGCTCCTGCCCTTGTCATCACAATGCTCCAGAACTCTTGTCATCATAATGATGAATGCCCATGTCATCACAAAGCTCCATGATACTTGTCATCACAATGTTCCATGGCCTTGTCATCACTATACTCCATGGCCCCCGTCATCACAGTGCTCCATGATACCTTTCATCACAATTCTAGATGACCACTGTCGTCACAATGCCCCAAGACACATGTCATCACATTTCGCCATGGCCCTTGTCATCACAATGCTCCATGACCCGTGGCATCACAATGGTCCAGGACACTTGTCATCACAATGATCCATGACCACTTACTTCACAATGCTCCTTGACTCCCGTCATCACAATGCTCCATAGCCTATGCATTCGCAATGCTACATGGTCCCTGTAATCACATTGCTCCATGATCCATTTCATCCCAGTGCTCTATGACCACTGTCATCACCATGCCCCATTATACCTGTCATCACAAAGTTCCATGGCCCCTGTCAGCACAATGTTCCATGACAGATGTCATCACTATCCTCCATGGTCCCTGTAATCACAATGCTCCATCCCCTTGTCAACGCAATGCTCCAGAACTCTTGTCATCATAATGCTCCATGCCCGCCTCATCACAATGCTCCATGACACTTGTCCTCACAATGCTCCATGGCCCCTGTTATCACAGTGCTCCATGTTACCTTTCATCACAATTCTAGATGACCATTGTCATCACAATGCCCCATGACACCTGTCATCACTATTCGCCATGGCACTTGTCATCACAATGCTCCATGATCCCTGTCATCATAATGTTCGATGACACTTGTCGTCACGGTGCTCCATGACCCCTGTCATCACAATATTCACTGCCCATGTAATCACAATGCTCCTGGTCCCCTGTAATCACAATGCTCCATAGCCTTAACATCACAATGCTCCAGAACTCTTGTCATCATTATGCCCCATGCCCATGTCATCACAATGCTCCTTGACCCCTGTCATCACAATGCTCCATGGCCTATGTATTCACAATGCTCCATGGCCCCTGTAGTCACATTGCTCCATGATCCTTTTCATCACAATGCTCTATGACCACTGTCATCACAATGCCACATGACACCTGTCATTACAATGCTCTATGGCCCCTGTCAGCACAATGTTCCATGGCAGATATCATCACAATGATCCATGACCGCTGTCATCACAATGTTCCCTGCCCTTGTCATCTCAATCATCCCTGGCCCCTGTTATCACAATGCCCCATACCCTTGTCATCGCAATGCTCCAGATCACTTCTCATCATAATGCTCCATGCCCATGTCATCACAATGCTCCATGGCCCCTGTCATCACAGTGCTCCGTGATACCTTTCATCGTAATGATAGATGACCACTGTCATCACAATGCTCCATGACACCTGTCATCAGATTTGGCCATGGCCCTTATCATCACAATGCTCCAGGACACTTGTCTTCACAATGTTCCATGGCGCATTTCATCACAATGCTCCATGACCACTTTCATCAAATTGCTCCATGATGCCTGTCCTCACAATGCTCCATGGCCTTTGTCATCAAAATTCTACATGGCCCCTGTAATAACAGTGCTTCAGGACAACATTTATCACAATGCTCCATGACCACTCTCATCACCATGCCAGATAAGACCTTTCATGACAATGCTCCATGGCCCTTGTCATCACAATATTCTATGACTTCTGTCATCACAATGCTCCATGCCCCTGTCATCACAATGCCCCATCACCCCTGCTATTACAATGCTCCATGACCCCTGTCCTCACAATGCCCCGAAACCCTTGTCATCACAATATTCCATGATCCGTGTAATCACGATGATCCATGAACCATTTCTGTACAATGCTCCAGTACCCCGTTCATTAAAATGCTCCATGGCACGTGTCATCAGAATGCTCCAGGAACCCTTCCATCACAATAATCCATGACCCGTTTCCTCACAATTCTCCAGGACCGCTTTCATCACAATGCTCCATTTCCTTGTCATCTCAATTCTTCATGGCCCCTGTCATCACAATGATCCATGCCCTTGTCATCAAAATGCTCCAGAACTCTTGTCATCACTATGCTCCATGCCCATGTCATCACAATGCTGCATGACCCCTGTCATCACAATGATACATGACCACTGTCATCGCAATGCCACATGAACCCTGTCATCACATTGCTCCATGATCCCTGTCATTACAATGCTCCATGACCACTGTCATCACAATGTTCCATGATCGCTGTAATCACAATGACCCATGACACCTTTCCTCAGAAGGCTCCATTACGCCTGTCATCAGAATGCTCCAATGCCCATCTCATCACAATGCTCCATGATCCGTGACAGCACAATGTTACAGGACAATTGTCATCACAATGCTCCATGACAACTGTCATCACAATGTTGCCTGCCCATGTCATCAAAATGCTCCATGTCCCCTGTAATCACAATGTTCCATTACACCTGTCATCACAATGTTCCCTGCCCATGCCATCACAATGCTCCATTACCCATGTCATCGTAGTGATCCATGACCCCTTTCATCACAATGCTCCATGACACCTGTCATCACAATGCTCCGTGCTCTTTGTCACCACAATGCTCCATGACCACTGTCATCACCATGCCCCATGACCCCAGTCATCACAATGCTCCATAGCACTTGTCATCACAATGCTCCATTATCCCTGTCATCACAATGTTCCATGACTCTTGTCATCAAAATGCCTCATGATCCTTTTACTCACAATGCTCCATGACTCCTTTCATCACATGCTCCATGATACTTGTCATTACACTGTCCCATGACCTTTTTCATAACAATGCTCCATGATACCAGTCATCACAATAATCCATGACCATTTTCGTCACAATGCTCCATGCCCCTTTCAACACAATGCTCCATGACAACTGTCACCACAATGCTCCATGGCCTTTGTCATCACAATTATACTTGGCCCCTCTAATCACAGTGCTCCATGACCCCTTTCATCACAATGCTCCATGATCACTGTCATCACAATGCCACATGAGCCCTGTCATCACATTGCTCCATGGCCCCTGTCATTACAATGCTCCATGACCACTGTCATCACAATGTTCCATGATGGCTGTAATCACAATGACCCATGACACCTTTCCTCAGAAGGCTCCAGTACACCTGTCATCACAATGTTCCAATGCCTGTCTCATCACAAAGTTCCATGATCCCTGTCAGCACAACGTTACAGGACAATTGTCATCACAATGCTCCATGACAACTGTCATCACAATGTTGCCTGCCCATGTCATCAAAATGCTCCATGTCCCCTGTAATCACAATGTTCCATTACACCTGTCATCACAATGTTCCCTGCCCATGTCATCACAATGCTCCATTACCAATGAAATCAAAATGTTCGCCTGCCCTTGTCATCAAAATGCTCCATGGCCCCTTTAATCACAATGCTCCATGAACACTGTCATCACAATGTTCCATGACAGTTGTCATCACAATGCTCCATGACCCCTGTAATCACAATGCTCCTGCCCTTGTCATCACAATGCTCCAGAACTCTTATCATCATAATGATGAATGCCCATGTCATCACAAAGCTCCATGATACTTGTCATCACAATGTTCCATGGCCTTGTCATCACTATACTCCATGGCCCCCGTCATCACAGTGCTCCATGATACCTTTCATCACAATTCTAGATGACCACTGTCATCACAATGCCCCAAGACACATGTCATCACATTTCGCCATGGCCCTTGTCATCACAATGCTCCATGACCCGTGGCATCACAATGGTCCAGGACACTTGTCATCACAATGATCCATGACCACTTACTTCACAATGCTCCTTGACTCCCGTCATCACAATGCTCCATAGCCTATGCATTCGCAATGCTACATGGTCCCTGTAATCACATTGCTCCATGATCCATTTCATCCCAGTGCTCTATGACCACTGTCATCACCATGCCCCATTATACCTGTCATCACAAAGTTCCATGGCCCCTGTCAGCACAATGTTCCATGACAGATGTCATCACTATCCTCCATGGTCCCTGTAATCACAATGCTCCATCCCCTTGTCAACGCAATGCTCCAGAACTCTTGTCATCATAATGCTCCATGCCCGCCTCATCACAATGCTCCATGACACTTGTCCTCACAATGCTCCATGGCCCCTGTTATCACAGTGCTCCATGTTACCTTTCATCACAATTCTAGATGACCATTGTCATCACAATGCCCCATGACACCTGTCATCACTATTCGCCATGGCACTTGTCATCACAATGCTCCATGATCCCTGTCATCATAATGTTCGATGACACTTGTCGTCACGGTGCTCCATGACCCCTGTCATCACAATATTCACTGCCCATGTAATCACAATGCTCCTGGTCCCCTGTAATCACAATGCTCCATAGCCTTAACATCACAATGCTCCAGAACTCTTGTCATCATTATGCCCCATGCCCATGTCATCACAATGCTCCTTGACCCCTGTCATCACAATGCTCCATGGCCTATGTATTCACAATGCTCCATGGCCCCTGTAGTCACATTGCTCCATGATCCTTTTCATCACAATGCTCTATGACCACTGTCATCACAATGCCACATGACACCTGTCATTACAATGCTCTATGGCCCCTGTCAGCACAATGTTCCATGGCAGATATCATCACAATGATCCATGACCGCTGTCATCACAATGTTCCCTGCCCTTGTCATCTCAATGATCCCTGGCCCCTGTAATCACAATGCCCCATACCCTTGTCATCGCAATGCTCCAGATCACTTCTCATCATAATGCTCCATGCCCATGTCATCACAATGCTCCATGGCCCCTGTCATCACAGTGCTCCGTGATACCTTTCATCGTAATGATAGATGACCACTGTCATCACAATGCTCCATGACACCTGTCATCAGATTTGGCCATGGCCCTTATCATCACAATGCTCCAGGACACTTGTCTTCACAATGTTCCATGGCGCATTTCATCACAATGCTCCATGACCACTTTCATCAAATTGCTCCATGATGCCTGTCCTCACAATGCTCCATGGCCTTTGTCATCAAAATTCTACATGGCCCCTGTAATAACAGTGCTTCAGGACAACATTTATCACAATGCTCCATGACCACTCTCATCACCATGCCAGATAAGACCTTTCATGACAATGCTCCATGGCCCTTGTCATCACAATATTCTATGACTTCTGTCATCACAATGCTCCATGCCCCTGTCATCACAATGCCCCATCACCCCTGCTATTACAATGCTCCATGACCCCTGTCCTCACAATGCCCCGAAACCCTTGTCATCACAATATTCCATGATCCGTGTAATCACGATGATCCATGAACCATTTCTGTACAATGCTCCAGTACCCCGTTCATTAAAATGCTCCATGGCACGTGTCATCAGAATGCTCCAGGAACCCTTCCATCACAATAATCCATGACCCGTTTCCTCACAATTCTCCAGGACCGCTTTCATCACAATGCTCCATTTCCTTGTCATCTCAATTCTTCATGGCCCCTGTCATCACAATGATCCATGCCTTTGTCATCAAAATGCTCCAGAACTCTTGTCATCACTATGCTCCATGCCCATGTCATCACAATGCTGCATGACCCCTGTCATCACAATGATACATGACCACTGTCATCGCAATGCCACATGAACCCTGTCATCACATTGCTCCATGATCCCTGTCATTACAATGCTCCATGACCACTGTCATCACAATGTTCCATGATCGCTGTAATCACAATGACCCATGACACCTTTCCTCAGAAGGCTCCATTACGCCTGTCATCAGAATGCTCCAATGCCCATCTCATCACAATGCTCCATGATCAGTGACAGCACAATGTTACAGGACAATTGTCATCACAATGCTCCATGACAACTGTCATCACAATGTTGCCTGCCCATGTCATCAAAATGCTCCATGTCCCCTGTAATCACAATGTTCCATTACACCTGTCATCACAATGTTCCCTGCCCATGCCATCACAATGCTCCATTACCCATGTCATCGTAGTGATCCATGACCCCTTTCATCACAATGCTCCATGACACCTGTCATCACAATGCTCCGTGCTCTTTGTCACCACAATGCTCCATGACCACTGTCATCACCATGCCCCATGACCCCAGTCATCACAATGCTCCATAGCACTTGTCATCACAATGCTCCATTATCCCTGTCATCACAATGTTCCATGACTGTTGTCATCAAAATGCCTCATGATCCTTTTACTCACAATGCTCCATGACTCCTTTCATCACATGCTCCATGATACTTGTCATTACACTGTCCCATGACCTTTTTCATAACAATGCTCCATGATACCAGTCATCACAATAATCCATGACCATTGTCGTCACAATGCTCCATGCCCCTTTCAACACAATGCTCCATGACAACTGTCACCACAATGCTCCATGGCCTTTGTCATCACAATTATACTTGGCCCCTCTAATCACAGTGCTCCATGACCCCTTTCATCACAATGCTCCATGATCACTGTCATCACAATGCCACATGAGCCCTGTCATCACATTGCTCCATGGCCCCTGTCATTACAATGCTCCATGACCACTGTCATCACAATGTTCCATGATGGCTGTAATCACAATGACCCATGACACCTTTCCTCAGAAGGCTCCAGTACACCTGTCATCACAATGTTCCAATGCCTGTCTCATCACAAAGTTCCATGATCCCTGTCAGCACAACGTTACAGGACAATTGTCATCACAATGCTCCATGACAACTGTCATCACAATGTTGCCTGCCCATGTCATCAAAATGCTCCATGTCCCCTGTAATCACAATGTTCCATTACACCTGTCATCACAATGTTCCCTGCCCATGTCATCACAATGCTCCATTACCAATGAAATCAAAATGTTCGCCTGCCCTTGTCATCAAAATGCTCCATGGCCCCTTTAATCACAATGCTCCATGAACACTGTCATCACAATGTTCCATGACAGTTGTCATCACAATGCTCCATGACACCTGTCATCAGATTTGGCCATGGCCCTTATCATCACAATGCTCCAGGACACTTGTCTTCACAATGTTCCATGGCGCATTTCATCACAATGCTCCATGACCACTTTCATCAAATTGCTCCATGATGCCTGTCCTCACAATGCTCCATGGCCTTTGTCATCAAAATTCTACATGGCCCCTGTAATAACGGTGCTTCAGGACAACATTTATCACAATGCTCCATGACCACTCTCATCACCATGCCAGATAAGACCTTTCATGACAATGCTCCATGGCCCTTGTCATCACAATATTCTATGACTTCTGTCATCACAATGCTCCATGCCCCTGTCATCACAATGCCCCATCACCCCTGCTATTACAATGCTCCATGACCCCTGTCCTCACAATGCCCCAAAACCCTTGTCATCACAATATTCCATGATCCGTGTAATCACGATGATCCATGAACCATTTCTGTACAATGCTCCAGTACCCCGTTCATTAAAATGCTCCATGGCACGTGTCATCAGAATGCTCCAGGAACCCTTCCATCACAATAATCCATGACCCGTTTCCTCACAATTCTCCAGGACCACTTTCATCACAATGCTCCATTTCCTTGTCATCTCAATTCTTCATGGCCCCTGTCATCACAATGATCCATGCCCTTGTCATCAAAATGCTCCAGAACTCTTGTCATCACTATGCTCCATGCCCATGTCATCACAATGCTGCATGACCCCTGTCATCACAATGATACATGACCACTGTCATCGCAATGCCACATGAACCCTGTCATCACATTGCTCCATGATCCCTGTCATTACAATGCTCCATGACCACTGTCATCACAATGTTCCATGATCGCTGTAATCACAATGACCCATGACACCTTTCCTCAGAAGGCTCCATTACGCCTGTCATCAGAATGCTCCAATGCCCATCTCATCACAATGCTCCATGATCCGTGACAGCACAATGTTACAGGACAATTGTCATCACAATGCTCCATGACAACTGTCATCACAATGTTGCCTGCCCATGTCATCAAAATGCTCCATGTCCCCTGTAATCACAATGTTCCATTACACCTGTCATCACAATGTTCCCTGCCCATGTCATCACAATGCTCCTTTACCCATGTCATCGTAGTGATCCATGACCCCTTTCATCACAATGCTCCATGACACCTGTCATCACAATGCTCCGTGCTCTTTGTCACCACAATGCTCCATGACCACTGTCATCACCATGCCCCATGACCCCAGTCATCACAATGCTCCATAGCACTTGTCATCACAATGCTCCATTATCCCTGTCATCACAATGTTCCATGACTCTTGTCATCAAAATGCCTCATGATCCTTTTACTCACAATGCTCCATGACTCCTTTCATCACATGCTCCATGATACTTGTCATTACACTGTCCCATGACCTTTTTCATAACAATGCTCCATGATACCAGTCATCACAATAATCCATGACCATTTTCGTCACAATGCTCCATGCCCCTTTCAACACAATGCTCCATGACAACTGTCACCACAATGCTCCATGGCCTTTGTCATCACAATTATACTTGGCCCCTCTAATCACAGTGCTCCATGACCCCTTTCATCACAATGCTCCATGATCACTGTCATCACAATGCCACATGAGCCCTGTCATCACATTGCTCCATGGCCCCTGTCATTACAATGCTCCATGACCACTGTCATCACAATGTTCCATGATGGCTGTAATCACAATGACCCATGACACCTTTCCTCAGAAGGCTCCAGTACACCTGTCATCACAATGTTCCAATGCCCGTCTCATCACAAAGTTCCATGATCCCTGTCAGCACAACGTTACAGGACAATTGTCATCACAATGCTCCATGACAACTGTCATCACAATGTTGCCTGCCCATGTCATCAAAATGCTCCATGTCCCCTGTATTCACAATGTTCCATTACACCTGTCATCACAATGTTCCCTGCCCATGTCATCACAATGCTCCATTACCAATGAAATCAAAATGTTCGCCTGCCCTTGTCATCAAAATGCTCCATGGCCCCTTTAATCACAATGCTCCATGAACACTGTCATCACAATGTTCCATGACAGTTGTCATCACAATGCTCCATGACCCCTGTAATCACAATGCTCCTGCCCTTGTCATCACAATGCTCCAGAACTCTTGTCATCATAATGATGAATGCCCATGTCATCACAAAGCTCCATGATACTTGTCATCACAATGTTCCATGGCCTTGTCATCACTATACTCCATGGCCCCCGTCATCACAGTGCTCCATGATACCTTTCATCACAATTCTAGATGACCACTGTCGTCACAATGCCCCAAGACACATGTCATCACATTTCGCCATGGCCCTTGTCATCACAATGCTCCATGACCCGTGGCATCACAATGGTCCAGGACACTTGTCATCACAATGATCCATGACCACTTACTTCACAATGCTCCTTGACTCCCGTCATCACAATGCTCCATAGCCTATGCATTCGCAATGCTACATGGTCCCTGTAATCACATTGCTCCATGATCCATTTCATCCCAGTGCTCTATGACCACTGTCATCACCATGCCCCATTATACCTGTCATCACAAAGTTCCATGGCCCCTGTCAGCACAATGTTCCATGACAGATGTCATCACTATCCTCCATGGTCCCTGTAATCACAATGCTCCATCCCCTTGTCAACGCAATGCTCCAGAACTCTTGTCATCATAATGCTCCATGCCCGCCTCATCACAATGCTCCATGACACTTGTCCTCACAATGCTCCATGGCCCCTGTTATCACAGTGCTCCATGTTACCTTTCATCACAATTCTAGATGACCATTGTCATCACAATGCCCCATGACACCTGTCATCACTATTCGCCATGGCACTTGTCATCACAATGCTCCATGATCCCTGTCATCATAATGTTCGATGACACTTGTCGTCACGGTGCTCCATGACCCCTGTCATCACAATATTCACTGCCCATGTAATCACAATGCTCCTGGTCCCCTGTAATCACAATGCTCCATAGCCTTAACATCACAATGCTCCAGAACTCTTGTCATCATTATGCCCCATGCCCATGTCATCACAATGCTCCTTGACCCCTGTCATCACAATGCTCCATGGCCTATGTATTCACAATGCTCCATGGCCCCTGTAGTCACATTGCTCCATGATCCTTTTCATCACAATGCTCTATGACCACTGTCATCACAATGCCACATGACACCTGTCATTACAATGCTCTATGGCCCCTGTCAGCACAATGTTCCATGGCAGATATCATCACAATGATCCATGACCGCTGTCATCACAATGTTCCCTGCCCTTGTCATCTCAATCATCCCTGGCCCCTGTTATCACAATGCCCCATACCCTTGTCATCGCAATGCTCCAGATCACTTCTCATCATAATGCTCCATGCCCATGTCATCACAATGCTCCATGGCCCCTGTCATCACAGTGCTCCGTGATACCTTTCATCGTAATGATAGATGACCACTGTCATCACAATGCTCCATGACACCTGTCATCAGATTTGGCCATGGCCCTTATCATCACAATGCTCCAGGACACTTGTCTTCACAATGTTCCATGGCGCATTTCATCACAATGCTCCATGACCACTTTCATCAAATTGCTCCATGATGCCTGTCCTCACAATGCTCCATGGCCTTTGTCATCAAAATTCTACATGGCCCCTGTAATAACAGTGCTTCAGGACAACATTTATCACAATGCTCCATGACCACTCTCATCACCATGCCAGATAAGACCTTTCATGACAATGCTCCATGGCCCTTGTCATCACAATATTCTATGACTTCTGTCATCACAATGCTCCATGCCCCTGTCATCACAATGCCCCATCACCCCTGCTATTACAATGCTCCATGACCCCTGTCCTCACAATGCCCCGAAACCCTTGTCATCACAATATTCCATGATCCGTGTAATCACGATGATCCATGAACCATTTCTGTACAATGCTCCAGTACCCCGTTCATTAAAATGCTCCATGGCACGTGTCATCAGAATGCTCCAGGAACCCTTCCATCACAATAATCCATGACCCGTTTCCTCACAATTCTCCAGGACCGCTTTCATCACAATGCTCCATTTCCTTGTCATCTCAATTCTTCATGGCCCCTGTCATCACAATGATCCATGCCCTTGTCATCAAAATGCTCCAGAACTCTTGTCATCACTATGCTCCATGCCCATGTCATCACAATGCTGCATGACCCCTGTCATCACAATGATACATGACCACTGTCATCGCAATGCCACATGAACCCTGTCATCACATTGCTCCATGATCCCTGTCATTACAATGCTCCATGACCACTGTCATCACAATGTTCCATGATCGCTGTAATCACAATGACCCATGACACCTTTCCTCAGAAGGCTCCATTACGCCTGTCATCAGAATGCTCCAATGCCCATCTCATCACAATGCTCCATGATCCGTGACAGCACAATGTTACAGGACAATTGTCATCACAATGCTCCATGACAACTGTCATCACAATGTTGCCTGCCCATGTCATCAAAATGCTCCATGTCCCCTGTAATCACAATGTTCCATTACACCTGTCATCACAATGTTCCCTGCCCATGCCATCACAATGCTCCATTACCCATGTCATCGTAGTGATCCATGACCCCTTTCATCACAATGCTCCATGACACCTGTCATCACAATGCTCCGTGCTCTTTGTCACCACAATGCTCCATGACCACTGTCATCACCATGCCCCATGACCCCAGTCATCACAATGCTCCATAGCACTTGTCATCACAATGCTCCATTATCCCTGTCATCACAATGTTCCATGACTCTTGTCATCAAAATGCCTCATGATCCTTTTACTCACAATGCTCCATGACTCCTTTCATCACATGCTCCATGATACTTGTCATTACACTGTCCCATGACCTTTTTCATAACAATGATCCATGATACCAGTCATCACAATAATCCATGACCATTGTCGTCACAATGCTCCATGCCCCTTTCAACACAATGCTCCATGACAACTGTCACCACAATGCTCCATGGCCTTTGTCATCACAATTATACTTGGCCCCTCTAATCACAGTGCTCCATGACCCCTTTCATCACAATGCTCCATGATCACTGTCATCACAATGCCACATGAGCCCTGTCATCACATTGCTCCATGGCCCCTGTCATTACAATGCTCCATGACCACTGTCATCACAATGTTCCATGATGGCTGTAATCACAATGACCCATGACACCTTTCCTCAGAAGGCTCCAGTACACCTGTCATCACAATGTTCCAATGCCTGTCTCATCACAAAGTTCCATGATCCCTGTCAGCACAACGTTACAGGACAATTGTCATCACAATGCTCCATGACAACTGTCATCACAATGTTGCCTGCCCATGTCATCAAAATGCTCCATGTCCCCTGTAATCACAATGTTCCATTACACCTGTCATCACAATGTTCCCTGCCCATGTCATCACAATGCTCCATTACCAATGAAATCAAAATGTTCGCCTGCCCTTGTCATCAAAATGCTCCATGGCCCCTTTAATCACAATGCTCCATGAACACTGTCATCACAATGTTCCATGACAGTTGTCATCACAATGCTCCATGACCCCTGTAATCACAATGCTCCTGCCCTTGTCATCACAATGCTCCAGAACTCTTATCATCATAATGATGAATGCCCATGTCATCACAAAGCTCCATGATACTTGTCATCACAATGTTCCATGGCCTTGTCATCACTATACTCCATGGCCCCCGTCATCACAGTGCTCCATGATACCTTTCATCACAATTCTAGATGACCACTGTCATCACAATGCCCCAAGACACATGTCATCACATTTCGCCATGGCCCTTGTCATCACAATGCTCCATGACCCGTGGCATCACAATGGTCCAGGACACTTGTCATCACAATGATCCATGACCACTTACTTCACAATGCTCCTTGACTCCCGTCATCACAATGCTCCATAGCCTATGCATTCGCAATGCTACATGGTCCCTGTAATCACATTGCTCCATGATCCATTTCATCCCAGTGCTCTATGACCACTGTCATCACCATGCCCCATTATACCTGTCATCACAAAGTTCCATGGCCCCTGTCAGCACAATGTTCCATGACAGATGTCATCACTATCCTCCATGGTCCCTGTAATCACAATGCTCCATCCCCTTGTCAACGCAATGCTCCAGAACTCTTGTCATCATAATGCTCCATGCCCGCCTCATCACAATGCTCCATGACACTTGTCCTCACAATGCTCCATGGCCCCTGTTATCACAGTGCTCCATGTTACCTTTCATCACAATTCTAGATGACCATTGTCATCACAATGCCCCATGACACCTGTCATCACTATTCGCCATGGCACTTGTCATCACAATGCTCCATGATCCCTGTCATCATAATGTTCGATGACACTTGTCGTCACGGTGCTCCATGACCCCTGTCATCACAATATTCACTGCCCATGTAATCACAATGCTCCTGGTCCCCTGTAATCACAATGCTCCATAGCCTTAACATCACAATGCTCCAGAACTCTTGTCATCATTATGCCCCATGCCCATGTCATCACAATGCTCCTTGACCCCTGTCATCACAATGCTCCATGGCCTATGTATTCACAATGCTCCATGGCCCCTGTAGTCACATTGCTCCATGATCCTTTTCATCACAATGCTCTATGACCACTGTCATCACAATGCCACATGACACCTGTCATTACAATGCTCTATGGCCCCTGTCAGCACAATGTTCCATGGCAGATATCATCACAATGATCCATGACCGCTGTCATCACAATGTTCCCTGCCCTTGTCATCTCAATGATCCCTGGCCCCTGTAATCACAATGCCCCATACCCTTGTCATCGCAATGCTCCAGATCACTTCTCATCATAATGCTCCATGCCCATGTCATCACAATGCTCCATGGCCCCTGTCATCACAGTGCTCCGTGATACCTTTCATCGTAATGATAGATGACCACTGTCATCACAATGCTCCATGACACCTGTCATCAGATTTGGCCATGGCCCTTATCATCACAATGCTCCAGGACACTTGTCTTCACAATGTTCCATGGCGCATTTCATCACAATGCTCCATGACCACTTTCATCAAATTGCTCCATGATGCCTGTCCTCACAATGCTCCATGGCCTTTGTCATCAAAATTCTACATGGCCCCTGTAATAACAGTGCTTCAGGACAACATTTATCACAATGCTCCATGACCACTCTCATCACCATGCCAGATAAGACCTTTCATGACAATGCTCCATGGCCCTTGTCATCACAATATTCTATGACTTCTGTCATCACAATGCTCCATGCCCCTGTCATCACAATGCCCCATCACCCCTGCTATTACAATGCTCCATGACCCCTGTCCTCACAATGCCCCGAAACCCTTGTCATCACAATATTCCATGATCCGTGTAATCACGATGATCCATGAACCATTTCTGTACAATGCTCCAGTACCCCGTTCATTAAAATGCTCCATGGCACGTGTCATCAGAATGCTCCAGGAACCCTTCCATCACAATAATCCATGACCCGTTTCCTCACAATTCTCCAGGACCGCTTTCATCACAATGCTCCATTTCCTTGTCATCTCAATTCTTCATGGCCCCTGTCATCACAATGATCCATGCCTTTGTCATCAAAATGCTCCAGAACTCTTGTCATCACTATGCTCCATGCCCATGTCATCACAATGCTGCATGACCCCTGTCATCACAATGATACATGACCACTGTCATCGCAATGCCACATGAACCCTGTCATCACATTGCTCCATGATCCCTGTCATTACAATGCTCCATGACCACTGTCATCACAATGTTCCATGATCGCTGTAATCACAATGACCCATGACACCTTTCCTCAGAAGGCTCCATTACGCCTGTCATCAGAATGCTCCAATGCCCATCTCATCACAATGCTCCATGATCAGTGACAGCACAATGTTACAGGACAATTGTCATCACAATGCTCCATGACAACTGTCATCACAATGTTGCCTGCCCATGTCATCAAAATGCTCCATGTCCCCTGTAATCACAATGTTCCATTACACCTGTCATCACAATGTTCCCTGCCCATGCCATCACAATGCTCCATTACCCATGTCATCGTAGTGATCCATGACCCCTTTCATCACAATGCTCCATGACACCTGTCATCACAATGCTCCGTGCTCTTTGTCACCACAATGCTCCATGACCACTGTCATCACCATGCCCCATGACCCCAGTCATCACAATGCTCCATAGCACTTGTCATCACAATGCTCCATTATCCCTGTCATCACAATGTTCCATGACTCTTGTCATCAAAATGCCTCATGATCCTTTTACTCACAATGCTCCATGACTCCTTTCATCACATGCTCCATGATACTTGTCATTACACTGTCCCATGACCTTTTTCATAACAATGCTCCATGATACCAGTCATCACAATAATCCATGACCATTGTCGTCACAATGCTCCATGCCCCTTTCAACACAATGCTCCATGACAACTGTCACCACAATGCTCCATGGCCTTTGTCATCACAATTATACTTGGCCCCTCTAATCACAGTGCTCCATGACCCCTTTCATCACAATGCTCCATGATCACTGTCATCACAATGCCACATGAGCCCTGTCATCACATTGCTCCATGGCCCCTGTCATTACAATGCTCCATGACCACTGTCATCACAATGTTCCATGATGGCTGTAATCACAATGACCCATGACACCTTTCCTCAGAAGGCTCCAGTACACCTGTCATCACAATGTTCCAATGCCTGTCTCATCACAAAGTTCCATGATCCCTGTCAGCACAACGTTACAGGACAATTGTCATCACAATGCTCCATGACAACTGTCATCACAATGTTGCCTGCCCATGTCATCAAAATGCTCCATGTCCCCTGTAATCACAATGTTCCATTACACCTGTCATCACAATGTTCCCTGCCCATGTCATCACAATGCTCCATTACCAATGAAATCAAAATGTTCGCCTGCCCTTGTCATCAAAATGCTCCATGGCCCCTTTAATCACAATGCTCCATGAACACTGTCATCACAATGTTCCATGACAGTTGTCATCACAATGCTCCATGACCCCTGTAATCACAATGCTCCTGCCCTTGTCATCACAATGCTCCAGAACTCTTATCATCATAATGATGAATGCCCATGTCATCACAAAGCTCCATGATACTTGTCATCACAATGTTCCATGGCCTTGTCATCACTATACTCCATGGCCCCCGTCATCACAGTGCTCCATGATACCTTTCATCACAATTCTAGATGACCACTGTCATCACAATGCCCCAAGACACATGTCATCACATTTCGCCATGGCCCTTGTCATCACAATGCTCCATGACCCGTGGCATCACAATGGTCCAGGACACTTGTCATCACAATGATCCATGACCACTTACACCACAATGCTCCTTGACTCCCGTCATCACAATGCTCCATAGCCTATGCATTCGCAATGCTACATGGTCCCTGTAATCACATTGCTCCATGATCCATTTCATCCCAGTGCTCTATGACCACTGTCATCACCATGCCCCATTATACCTGTCATCACAAAGTTCCATGGCCCCTGTCAGCACAATGTTCCATGACAGATGTCATCACTATCCTCCATGGTCCCTGTAATCACAATGCTCCATCCCCTTGTCAACGCAATGCTCCAGAACTCTTGTCATCATAATGCTCCATGCCCGCCTCATCACAATGCTCCATGACACTTGTCCTCACAATGCTCCATGGCCCCTGTTATCACAGTGCTCCATGTTACCTTTCATCACAATTCTAGATGACCATTGTCATCACAATGCCCCATGACACCTGTCATCACTATTCGCCATGGCACTTGTCATCACAATGCTCCATGATCCCTGTCATCATAATGTTCGATGACACTTGTCGTCACGGTGCTCCATGACCCCTGTCATCACAATATTCACTGCCCATGTAATCACAATGCTCCTGGTCCCCTGTAATCACAATGCTCCATAGCCTTAACATCACAATGCTCCAGAACTCTTGTCATCATTATGCCCCATGCCCATGTCATCACAATGCTCCTTGACCCCTGTCATCACAATGCTCCATGGCCTATGTATTCACAATGCTCCATGGCCCCTGTAGTCACATTGCTCCATGATCCTTTTCATCACAATGCTCTATGACCACTGTCATCACAATGCCACATGACACCTGTCATTACAATGCTCTATGGCCCCTGTCAGCACAATGTTCCATGGCAGATATCATCACAATGATCCATGACCGCTGTCATCACAATGTTCCCTGCCCTTGTCATCTCAATGATCCCTGGCCCCTGTAATCACAATGCCCCATACCCTTGTCATCGCAATGCTCCAGATCACTTCTCATCATAATGCTCCATGCCCATGTCATCACAATGCTCCATGGCCCCTGTCATCACAGTGCTCCGTGATACCTTTCATCGTAATGATAGATGAACACTGTCATCACAATGCTCCATGACACCTGTCATCAGATTTGGCCATGGCCCTTATCATCACAATGCTCCAGGACACTTGTCTTCACAATGTTCCATGGCGCATTTCATCACAATGCTCCATGACCACTTTCATCAAATTGCTCCATGATGCCTGTCCTCACAATGCTCCATGGCCTTTGTCATCAAAATTCTACATGGCCCCTGTAATAACAGTGCTTCAGGACAACATTTATCACAATGCTCCATGACCACTCTCATCACCATGCCAGATAAGACCTTTCATGACAATGCTCCATGGCCCTTGTCATCACAATATTCTATGACTTCTGTCATCACAATGCTCCATGCCCCTGTCATCACAATGCCCCATCACCCCTGCTATTACAATGCTCCATGACCCCTGTCCTCACAATGCCCCGAAACCCTTGTCATCACAATATTCCATGATCCGTGTAATCACGATGATCCATGAACCATTTCTGTACAATGCTCCAGTACCCCGTTCATTAAAATGCTCCATGGCACGTGTCATCAGAATGCTCCAGGAACCCTTCCATCACAATAATCCATGACCCGTTTCCTCACAATTCTCCAGGACCGCTTTCATCACAATGCTCCATTTCCTTGTCATCTCAATTCTTCATGGCCCCTGTCATCACAATGATCCATGCCTTTGTCATCAAAATGCTCCAGAACTCTTGTCATCACTATGCTCCATGCCCATGTCATCACAATGCTGCATGACCCCTGTCATCACAATGATACATGACCACTGTCATCGCAATGCCACATGAACCCTGTCATCACATTGCTCCATGATCCCTGTCATTACAATGCTCCATGACCACTGTCATCACAATGTTCCATGATCGCTGTAATCACAATGACCCATGACACCTTTCCTCAGAAGGCTCCATTACGCCTGTCATCAGAATGCTCCAATGCCCATCTCATCACAATGCTCCATGATCAGTGACAGCACAATGTTACAGGACAATTGTCATCACAATGCTCCATGACAACTGTCATCACAATGTTGCCTGCCCATGTCATCAAAATGCTCCATGTCCCCTGTAATCACAATGTTCCATTACACCTGTCATCACAATGTTCCCTGCCCATGCCATCACAATGCTCCATTACCCATGTCATCGTAGTGATCCATGACCCCTTTCATCACAATGCTCCATGACACCTGTCATCACAATGCTCCGTGCTCTTTGTCACCACAATGCTCCATGACCACTGTCATCACCATGCCCCATGACCCCAGTCATCACAATGCTCCATAGCACTTGTCATCACAATGCTCCATTATCCCTGTCATCACAATGTTCCATGACTCTTGTCATCAAAATGCCTCATGATCCTTTTACTCACAATGCTCCATGACTCCTTTCATCACATGCTCCATGATACTTGTCATTACACTGTCCCATGACCTTTTTCATAACAATGCTCCATGATACCAGTCATCACAATAATCCATGACCATTGTCGTCACAATGCTCCATGCCCCTTTCAACACAATGCTCCATGACAACTGTCACCACAATGCTCCATGGCCTTTGTCATCACAATTATACTTGGCCCCTCTAATCACAGTGCTCCATGACCCCTTTCATCACAATGCTCCATGATCACTGTCATCACAATGCCACATGAGCCCTGTCATCACATTGCTCCATGGCCCCTGTCATTACAATGCTCCATGACCACTGTCATCACAATGTTCCATGATGGCTGTAATCACAATGACCCATGACACCTTTCCTCAGAAGGCTCCAGTACACCTGTCATCACAATGTTCCAATGCCTGTCTCATCACAAAGTTCCATGATCCCTGTCAGCACAACGTTACAGGACAATTGTCATCACAATGCTCCATGACAACTGTCATCACAATGTTGCCTGCCCATGTCATCAAAATGCTCCATGTCCCCTGTAATCACAATGTTCCATTACACCTGTCATCACAATGTTCCCTGCCCATGTCATCACAATGCTCCATTACCAATGAAATCAAAATGTTCGCCTGCCCTTGTCATCAAAATGCTCCATGGCCCCTTTAATCACAATGCTCCATGAACACTGTCATCACAATGTTCCATGACAGTTGTCATCACAATGCTCCATGACCCCTGTAATCACAATGCTCCTGCCCTTGTCATCACAATGCTCCAGAACTCTTATCATCATAATGATGAATGCCCATGTCATCACAAAGCTCCATGATACTTGTCATCACAATGTTCCATGGCCTTGTCATCACTATACTCCATGGCCCCCGTCATCACAGTGCTCCATGATACCTTTCATCACAATTCTAGATGACCACTGTCATCACAATGCCCCAAGACACATGTCATCACATTTCGCCATGGCCCTTGTCATCACAATGCTCCATGACCCGTGGCATCACAATGGTCCAGGACACTTGTCATCACAATGATCCATGACCACTTACACCACAATGCTCCTTGACTCCCGTCATCACAATGCTCCATAGCCTATGCATTCGCAATGCTACATGGTCCCTGTAATCACATTGCTCCATGATCCATTTCATCCCAGTGCTCTATGACCACTGTCATCACCATGCCCCATTATACCTGTCATCACAAAGTTCCATGGCCCCTGTCAGCACAATGTTCCATGACAGATGTCATCACTATCCTCCATGGTCCCTGTAATCACAATGCTCCATCCCCTTGTCAACGCAATGCTCCAGAACTCTTGTCATCATAATGCTCCATGCCCGCCTCATCACAATGCTCCATGACACTTGTCCTCACAATGCTCCATGGCCCCTGTTATCACAGTGCTCCATGTTACCTTTCATCACAATTCTAGATGACCATTGTCATCACAATGCCCCATGACACCTGTCATCACTATTCGCCATGGCACTTGTCATCACAATGCTCCATGATCCCTGTCATCATAATGTTCGATGACACTTGTCGTCACGGTGCTCCATGACCCCTGTCATCACAATATTCACTGCCCATGTAATCACAATGCTCCTGGTCCCCTGTAATCACAATGCTCCATAGCCTTAACATCACAATGCTCCAGAACTCTTGTCATCATTATGCCCCATGCCCATGTCATCACAATGCTCCTTGACCCCTGTCATCACAATGCTCCATGGCCTATGTATTCACAATGCTCCATGGCCCCTGTAGTCACATTGCTCCATGATCCTTTTCATCACAATGCTCTATGACCACTGTCATCACAATGCCACATGACACCTGTCATTACAATGCTCTATGGCCCCTGTCAGCACAATGTTCCATGGCAGATATCATCACAATGATCCATGACCGCTGTCATCACAATGTTCCCTGCCCTTGTCATCTCAATGATCCCTGGCCCCTGTAATCACAATGCCCCATACCCTTGTCATCGCAATGCTCCAGATCACTTCTCATCATAATGCTCCATGCCCATGTCATCACAATGCTCCATGGCCCCTGTCATCACAGTGCTCCGTGATACCTTTCATCGTAATGATAGATGACCACTGTCATCACAATGCTCCATGACACCTGTCATCAGATTTGGCCATGGCCCTTATCATCACAATGCTCCAGGACACTTGTCTTCACAATGTTCCATGGCGCATTTCATCACAATGCTCCATGACCACTTTCATCAAATTGCTCCATGATGCCTGTCCTCACAATGCTCCATGGCCTTTGTCATCAAAATTCTACATGGCCCCTGTAATAACAGTGCTTCAGGACAACATTTATCACAATGCTCCATGACCACTCTCATCACCATGCCAGATAAGACCTTTCATGACAATGCTCCATGGCCCTTGTCATCACAATATTCTATGACTTCTGTCATCACAATGCTCCATGCCCCTGTCATCACAATGCCCCATCACCCCTGCTATTACAATGCTCCATGACCCCTGTCCTCACAATGCCCCGAAACCCTTGTCATCACAATATTCCATGATCCGTGTAATCACGATGATCCATGAACCATTTCTGTACAATGCTCCAGTACCCCGTTCATTAAAATGCTCCATGGCACGTGTCATCAGAATGCTCCAGGAACCCTTCCATCACAATAATCCATGACCCGTTTCCTCACAATTCTCCAGGACCGCTTTCATCACAATGCTCCATTTCCTTGTCATCTCAATTCTTCATGGCCCCTGTCATCACAATGATCCATGCCTTTGTCATCAAAATGCTCCAGAACTCTTGTCATCACTATGCTCCATGCCCATGTCATCACAATGCTGCATGACCCCTGTCATCACAATGATACATGACCACTGTCATCGCAATGCCACATGAACCCTGTCATCACATTGCTCCATGATCCCTGTCATTACAATGCTCCATGACCACTGTCATCACAATGTTCCATGATCGCTGTAATCACAATGACCCATGACACCTTTCCTCAGAAGGCTCCATTACGCCTGTCATCAGAATGCTCCAATGCCCATCTCATCACAATGCTCCATGATCAGTGACAGCACAATGTTACAGGACAATTGTCATCACAATGCTCCATGACAACTGTCATCACAATGTTGCCTGCCCATGTCATCAAAATGCTCCATGTCCCCTGTAATCACAATGTTCCTTTACACCTGTCATCACAATGTTCCCTGCCCATGCCATCACAATGCTCCATTACCCATGTCATCGTAGTGATCCATGACCCCTTTCATCACAATGCTCCATGACACCTGTCATCACAATGCTCCGTGCTCTTTGTCACCACAATGCTCCATGACCACTGTCATCACCATGCCCCATGACCCCAGTCATCACAATGCTCCATAGCACTTGTCATCACAATGCTCCATTATCCCTGTCATCACAATGTTCCATGACTCTTGTCATCAAAATGCCTCATGATCCTTTTACTCACAATGCTCCATGACTCCTTTCATCACATGCTCCATGATACTTGTCATTACACTGTCCCATGACCTTTTTCATAACAATGCTCCATGATACCAGTCATCACAATAATCCATGACCATTGTCGTCACAATGCTCCATGCCCCTTTCAACACAATGCTCCATGACAACTGTCACCACAATGCTCCATGGCCTTTGTCATCACAATTATACTTGGCCCTTGTAATCACAGTGCTCCATGACCCCTTTCATCACAATGCTCCATGATCACTGTCATCACAATGCCACATGAGCCCTGTCATCACATTGCTCCATGGCCCCTGTCATTACAATGCTCCATGACCACTGTCATCACAATGTTCCATGATGGCTGTAATCACAATGACCCATGACACCTTTCCTCAGAAGGCTCCAGTACACCTGTCATCACAATGTTCCAATGCCTGTCTCATCACAAAGTTCCATGATCCCTGTCAGCACAACGTTACAGGACAATTGTCATCACAATGCTCCATGACAACTGTCATCACAATGTTGCCTGCCCATGTCATCAAAATGCTCCATGTCCCCTGTAATCACAATGTTCCATTACACCTGTCATCACAATGTTCCCTGCCCATGTCATCACAATGCTCCATTACCAATGAAATCAAAATGTTCGCCTGCCCTTGTCATCAAAATGCTCCATGGCCCCTTTAATCACAATGCTCCATGAACACTGTCATCACAATGTTCCATGACAGTTGTCATCACAATGCTCCATGACCCCTGTAATCACAATGCTCCTGCCCTTGTCATCACAATGCTCCAGAACTCTTATCATCATAATGATGAATGCCCATGTCATCACAAAGCTCCATGATACTTGTCATCACAATGTTCCATGGCCTTGTCATCACTATACTCCATGGCCCCCGTCATCACAGTGCTCCATGATACCTTTCATCACAATTCTAGATGACCACTGTCATCACAATGCCCCAAGACACATGTCATCACATTTCGCCATGGCCCTTGTCATCACAATGCTCCATGACCCGTGGCATCACAATGGTCCAGGACACTTGTCATCACAATGATCCATGACCACTTACTTCACAATGCTCCTTGACTCCCGTCATCACAATGCTCCATAGCCTATGCATTCGCAATGCTACATGGTCCCTGTAATCACATTGCTCCATGATCCATTTCATCCCAGTGCTCTATGACCACTGTCATCACCATGCCCCATTATACCTGTCATCACAAAGTTCCATGGCCCCTGTCAGCACAATGTTCCATGACAGATGTCATCACTATCCTCCATGGTCCCTCTAATCACAATGCTCCATCCCCTTGTCAACGCAATGCTCCAGAACTCTTGTCATCATAATGCTCCATGCCCGCCTCATCACAATGCTCCATGACACTTGTCCTCACAATGCTCCATGGCCCCTGTTATCACAGTGCTCCATGTTACCTTTCATCACAATTCTAGATGACCATTGTCATCACAATGCCCCATGACACCTGTCATCACTATTCGCCATGGCACTTGTCATCACAATGCTCCATGATCCCTGTCATCATAATGTTCGATGACACTTGTCGTCACGGTGCTCCATGACCCCTGTCATCACAATATTCACTGCCCATGTAATCACAATGCTCCTGGTCCCCTGTAATCACAATGCTCCATAGCCTTAACATCACAATGCTCCAGAACTCTTGTCATCATTATGCCCCATGCCCATGTCATCACAATGCTCCTTGACCCCTGTCATCACAATGCTCCATGGCCTATGTATTCACAATGCTCCATGGCCCCTGTAGTCACATTGCTCCATGATCCTTTTCATCACAATGCTCTATGACCACTGTCATCACAATGCCACATGACACCTGTCATTACAATGCTCTATGGCCCCTGTCAGCACAATGTTCCATGGCAGATATCATCACAATGATCCATGACCGCTGTCATCACAATGTTCCCTGCCCTTGTCATCTCAATGATCCCTGGCCCCTGTAATCACAATGCCCCATACCCTTGTCATCGCAATGCTCCAGATCACTTCTCATCATAATGCTCCATGCCCATGTCATCACAATGCTCCATGGCCCCTGTCATCACAGTGCTCCGTGATACCTTTCATCGTAATGATAGATGACCACTGTCATCACAATGCTCCATGACACCTGTCATCAGATTTGGCCATGGCCCTTATCATCACAATGCTCCAGGACACTTGTCTTCACAATGTTCCATGGCGCATTTCATCACAATGCTCCATGACCACTTTCATCAAATTGCTCCATGATGCCTGTCCTCACAATGCTCCATGGCCTTTGTCATCAAAATTCTACATGGCCCCGGTAATAACAGTGCTTCAGGACAACATTTATCACAATGCTCCATGACCACTCTCATCACCATGCCAGATAAGACCTTTCATGACAATGCTCCATGGCCCTTGTCATCACAATATTCTATGACTTCTGTCATCACAATGCTCCATGCCCCTGTCATCACAATGCCCCATCACCCCTGCTATTACAATGCTCCATGACCCCTGTCCTCACAATGCCCCGAAACCCTTGTCATCACAATATTCCATGATCCGTGTAATCACGATGATCCATGAACCATTTCTGTACAATGCTCCAGTACCCCGTTCATTAAAATGCTCCATGGCACGTGTCATCAGAATGCTCCAGGAACCCTTCCATCACAATAATCCATGACCCGTTTCCTCACAATTCTCCAGGACCGCTTTCATCACAATGCTCCATTTCCTTGTCATCTCAATTCTTCATGGCCCCTGTCATCACAATGATCCATGCCTTTGTCATCAAAATGCTCCAGAACTCTTGTCATCACTATGCTCCATGCCCATGTCATCACAATGCTGCATGACCCCTGTCATCACAATGATACATGACCACTGTCATCGCAATGCCACATGAACCCTGTCATCACATTGCTCCATGATCCCTGTCATTACAATGCTCCATGACCACTGTCATCACAATGTTCCATGATCGCTGTAATCACAATGACCCATGACACCTTTCCTCAGAAGGCTCCATTACGCCTGTCATCAGAATGCTCCAATGCCCATCTCATCACAATGCTCCATGATCAGTGACAGCACAATGGTACAGGACAATTGTCATCACAATGCTCCATGACAACTGTCATCACAATGTTGCCTGCCCATGTCATCAAAATGCTCCATGTCCCCTGTAATCACAATGTTCCATTACACCTGTCATCACAATGTTCCCTGCCCATGCCATCACAATGCTCCATTACCCATGTCATCGTAGTGATCCATGACCCCTTTCATCACAATGCTCCATGACACCTGTCATCACAATGCTCCGTGCTCTTTGTCACCACAATGCTCCATGACCACTGTCATCACCATGCCCCATGACCCCAGTCATCACAATGCTCCATAGCACTTGTCATCACAATGCTCCATTATCCCTGTCATCACAATGTTCCATGACTCTTGTCATCAAAATGCCTCATGATCCTTTTACTCACAATGCTCCATGACTCCTTTCATCACATGCTCCATGATACTTGTCATTACACTGTCCCATGACCTTTTTCATAACAATGCTCCATGATACCAGTCATCACAATAATCCATGACCATTGTCGTCACAATGCTCCATGCCCCTTTCAACACAATGCTCCATGACAACTGTCACCACAATGCTCCATGGCCTTTGTCATCACAATTATACTTGGCCCCTGTAATCACAGTGCTCCATGACCCCTTTCATCACAATGCTCCATGATCACTGTCATCACAATGCCACATGAGCCCTGTCATCACATTGCTCCATGGCCCCTGTCATTACAATGCTCCATGACCACTGTCATCACAATGTTCCATGATGGCTGTAATCACAATGACCCATGACACCTTTCCTCAGAAGGCTCCAGTACACCTGTCATCACAATGTTCCAATGCCTGTCTCATCACAAAGTTCCATGATCCCTGTCAGCACAACGTTACAGGACAATTGTCATCACAATGCTCCATGACCCCTGTAATCACAATGCTCCTGCCCTTGTCATCACAATGCTCCAGAACTCTTGTCATCATAATGATGAATGCCCATGTCATCACAAAGCTCCATGATACTTGTCATCACAATGTTCCATGGCCTTGTCATCACTATACTCCATGGCCCCCGTCATCACAGTGCTCCATGATACCTTTCATCACAATTCTAGATGACCACTGTCATCACAATGCCCCAAGACACATGTCATCACAATTCGCCATGGCCCTTGTCATCACAATGCTCCATGACCCGTGGCATCACAATGGTCCAGGACACTTGTCATCACAATGATCCATGACCACTTACACCACAATGCTCCTTGACTCCTGTCATCACAATGCTCCATAGCCTATGCATTCGCAATGCTACATGGTCTCTGTAATCACATTGCTCCATGATCCATTTCATCCCAATGCTCTATGACCACTGTCATCACCATGCCCCATTATACCTGTCATCACAATGCTCCATGGCCCCTGTCAGCACAATGTTCCATGACAGATGTCCTCACTATCCTCCATGGTCCCTGTAATCACAATGCTCCAGGCCCTTTTCTTCACAATGCTCCAGATCTCTTGTCATCATAATGCCCCATGCCCGTGTCATCACAATGCTCCCTGAGCTATGTATTCGCAATGCTCCATGGCCCCTGTAATCACATTGCTCCATGATCCTTTTCATCACAATGCTCTATGAGCACTGTCATCACAATGCCACATGACACCTGTCATTACAATGCTCTATGGCCCCTGTCAGCACAATGTTCCATGGCAGATATCATCACAATGATTCATGACCGCTGTCATCACAATGTTCCCTGCCCTTGTCATCTCAATGATCCCTGGCCCCTGTAATCACAATGCCCCATACCCTTGTCATCGCAATGCTCCAGATCACTTCTGATCATAATGCTCCATGCCCATGTCATCACAATGCTCCATGGCCCCTGTCATCACAGTGCTCCGTGATACCTTTCATCGTAATGATAGATGACCACTGTCATCACAATGCTCCATGACACCTGTCATCAGATTTGGCCATGGCCCTTATCATCACAATGCTCCAGGACACTTGTCTTCACAATGTTCCATGGCACATTTCATCACAATGCTCCATGACCACTTTCATCAAATTGCTCCATGATGCCTGTCATCACAATGCTCCATGGCCTTTGTCATCAAAATTCTACATGGCCCCTGTAATAACAGTGCTTCAGGACAACATTTATCACAATGTTCCATGACCACTCTCATCACCATGCCAGATAAGACCTTTCATGACAATGCTCCATGGCCCTTGTCATCACAATATTCTACGACTTCTGTCATCACAATGCTCCATGGCCCTGTCATCACAATGCCCCATCACCCCTGCTATTACAATGCTCCATGACCCCTGTCCTCACAATGCCCCGAAACCCTTGTCATCACAATATTCCATGATCCGTGTAATCACGATGACCATGAACCATTTCTGTACAATGCTCCAGTACCCCGTTCATTAAAATGCTCCATGGCACGTGTCATCAGAATGCTCCAGGAACCCTTCCATCACAATAATCCATGACCCGTTTCCTCACAATTCTCCAGGACGGCTTTCATCACAATGCTCCATTTCCTTGTCATCTCAATTCTTCATGGCCCCTGTCATCACAATGATCCATGCCCTTGTCATCAAAATGCTCCAGAACTCTTGTCATCACTATGCTCCATGCCCATGTCATCACAAAGCTGCATGACCCCTGTCATCACAATGATACATGACCACTGTCATCACAATGCCACATGAACCCTGTCATCACATTGCTCCATGATCCCTGTCATTACAAAGCTCCATGACCACTGTCATCACAATGTTCCATGATCGCTGTAATCACAATGACCCATGACACCTTTCCTCAGAAGGCTCCAGTACGCCTGTCATCACAATGCTCCAATGCCTGTCTCCTCTCAATGCTCCATGATCCCTGTCATCACCATGCCCCATGACCCCAGTCATCACAATGCTCCATAGCACTTGTCATCACAATGCTCCATTATCCCTGTCATCACAATGTTCCATGACTCTTGTCATCAAAATGCCTCATGATCCTTTTACTCACAATGCTCCATGACTCCTTTCATCACATGCTCCATGATACTTGTCATTACACTGTCCCATGACCTTTTTCATAACAATGCTCCATGATACCAGTCATCACAATAATCCATGACCATTTTCGTCACAATGCTCCATGCCCCTTTCAACACAATGCTCCATGACAACTGTCACCACAATGCTCCATGGCCTTTGTCATCACATTTATACATGGCCCCTGTAATCACAGTGCTCCATGACCCCTTTCATCACAATGCTCCATGATCACTGTCATCACCATGCCACATGAGCCCTGTCATCACATTGCTCCATGGCCCCTGTCATTACAATGCTCCATGACCACTGTCATCACAATGTTCCATGATGGCTGTAATCACAATGACCCATGACACCTTTCCTCAGAAGGCTCCAGTACACCTGTCATCACAATGCTCCAATGCCCGTCTCATCACAAAGTTCCATGATCCCTGTCAGCACAACGTTACAGGACAATTGTCATCACAATGCTCCATGACAACTGTCATCACAATGTTCCCTGCCCATGTCATCACAATGCTCCATTACCAATGAAATAAAAATGTTCGCCTGCCCTTGTCATCAAAATGCTCCATGGCCCCTTTAATCACAATGCTCCATGAACACTGTCATCACAATGTTCCCTGACCAGGTCATCACAATGCTCCATGAACACTGTCATCACAATGTTCCATGACAGTTGTCATCACAATGCTCCATGACCCCTGTAATCACAATGCTCCATGCCCTTGTCATCACAATGCTCCAGAACTCTTGTCATCATAATGATGAATGCCCGTGTCATCACAAAGCTCCATGATACTTGTCATCACAATGTTCCATGGCCTTGTCATCACTATATTCCATGGCCCCCGTCATCACAGTGCTCCATGATACCTTTCATCACAATTCTAGATGACCACTGTCATCACAATGCCCCAAGACACATGTCATCACAATTCGCCATGGCCCTTGTCATCACAATGCTCCATGACCCGTGGCATCACAATGGTCCAGGACACTTGTCATCACAATGATCCATGACCACTTACATCACAATGCTCCTTGACTCCCGTCATCACAATGCTCCATAGCCTATGCATTCGCAATGCTACATGGTCCCTGTAATCACATTGCTCCATGATCCATTTCATCCCAATGCTCTATGACCACTGTCATCACCATGCCCCATTATACCTGTCATCACAAAGTTCCATGGCCCCTGTCAGCACAATGTTCCATGACAGATGTCATCACTATCCTCCATGGTCCCTGTAATCACAATGCTCCATCCCCTTGTCAACGCAATGCTCCAGAACTCTTGTCATCATAATGCTCCATGCCCGCCTCATCACAATGCTCCATGACACTTGTCCTCACAATGCTCCATGGCCTTTGTCATCGCAATGCTCCATGGCCCCTGTTATCACAGTGCTCCATGTTACCTTTCATCACAATTCTAGATGACCATTGTCATCACAATGCCCCATGACACCTGTCATCACTATTCGCCATGGCACTTGTCATCACAATGCTCCATGATCCCTGTCATCATAATGTTCGATGACACTTGTCGTCACGGTGCTCCATGACCCCTGTCATCACAATATTCACTGCCCATGTAATCACAATGCTCCTGGTCCCCTGTTATCACAATGCTCCATAGCCTTAACATCACAATGCTCCAGAACTCTTGTCATCATTATGCCCCATGCCCATGTCATCACAATGCTCCTTGACCCCTGTCATCACAATGCTCCATGGCCTATGTATTCACAATGCTCCATGGCCCCTGTAGTCACATTGCTCCATGATCCTTTTCATCACAATGCTCTATGACCACTGTCATCACAATGCCACATGACACCTGTCATTACAATGCTCTATGGCCCCTGTCAGCACAATGTTCCATGGCAGATATCATCACAATGATCCATGACCGCTGTCATCACAATGTTCCCTGCCCTTGTCATCTCAATGATCCCTGGCCCCTGTAATCACAATGCCCCATACCCTTGTCATCGCAATGCTCCAGATCACTTCTCATCATAATGCTCCATGCCCATGTCATCACAATGCTCCATGGCCCCTGTCATCACAGTGCTCCGTGATACCTTTCATCGTAATGATAGATGACCACTGTCATCACAATGCTCCATGACACCTGTCATCAGATTTGGCCATGGCCCTTATCATCACAATGCTCCAGGACACTTGTCTTCACAATGTTCCATGGCGCATTTCATCACAATGCTCCATGACCACTTTCATCAAATTGCTCCATGATGCCTGTCCTCACAATGCTCCATGGCCTTTGTCATCAAAATTCTACATGGCCCCTGTAATAACAGTGCTTCAGGACAACATTTATCACAATGCTCCATGACCACTCTCATCACCATGCCAGATAAGACCTTTCATGACAATGCTCCATGGCCCTTGTCATCACAATATTCTATGACTTCTGTCATCACAATGCTCCATGCCCCTGTCATCACAATGCCCAATCACCCCTGCTATTACAATGCTCCATGACCCCTGTCCTCACAATGCCCCGAAACCCTTGTCATCACAATATTCCATGATCCGTGTAATCACGATGATCCATGAACCATTTCTGTACAATGCTCCAGTACCCCGTTCATTAAAATGCTCCATGGCACGTGTCATCAGAATGCTCCAGGAACCCTTCCATCACAATAATCCATGACCCGTTTCCTCACAATTCTCCAGGACCGCTTTCATCACAATGCTCCATTTCCTTGTCATCTCAATTCTTCATGGCCCCTGTCATCACAATGATCCATGCCCTTGTCATCAAAATGCTCCAGAACTCTTGTCATCACTATGCTCCATGCCCATGTCATCACAATGCTGCATGACCCCTGTCATCACAATGATACATGACCACTGTCATCGCAATGCCACATGAACCCTGTCATCACATTGCTCCATGGCCCCTGTCATTACAATGCTCCATGACCACAGTCATCACAATGTTCCATGATCGCTGTAATCACAATGACCCATGACACCTTTCCTCAGAAGGCTCCATTACGCCTGTCATCAGAATGCTCCAATGCCCATCTCATCACAATGCTCCATGATCCGTGGCAGAACAACGTTACAGGACAATTGTCATCACAATGCTCCATGACAACTGTCATCACAATGTTGCCTGCCCATGTCATCAACATGCTCCATGTCCCCTGTAATCACAATGTTCCATTACATCTGTCATCACAATGTTCCCTGCCCATGTCATCACAATGCTCCATTACCCATGTCATCGTAGTGATCCATGACCCCTTTCATCACAATGCTCCATGACGCCTGTCATCACAATGCTCCGTGCTCTTTGTCACCACAATGCTCCATGACCACTGTCATCACCATGCCCCATGACCCCAGTCATCACAATGCTCCATAGCACTTGTCATCACAATGCTCCATTATCCCTGTCATCACAAAGTTCCATGACTCTTGTCATCAAAATGCCTCATGATCATTTTACTCACAATGCTCCATGACTCCTTTCATCACATGCTCCATGATACTTGTCATTACACTGTCCCATGACTTTTTTCATAACAATGCTCCATGATACCAGTCATCACAATAATCCATGACCATTTTCGGCACAATGCTCCATGCCCCTTTCAACACAATGCTCCATGACAACTGTCACCACAATGCTCCATGGCCTTTGTCATCACAATTATACATGGCCGTGTAATCACAGTGCTCCATGACCCCTTTCATCACAATGCTCCATGATCACTGTCATCACAATGCCACATGAGCCCTGTCATCACATTGCTCCATGGCCCCTGTCATTACAATGCTCCATGACCACTGTCATCACAATGTTCCATGATGGCTGTAATCACAATGACCCATGACACCTTTCCTCAGAAGGCTCCAGTACACCTGTCATCACAATGTTCCAATGCCCGTCTCATCACAAAGTTCCATGATCCCTGTCAGCACAACGTTACAGGACAATTGTCATCACAATGCTCCATGACAACTGTCATCACAATGTTCCATGACAGTTGTCATCACAATGCTCCATGACCCCTGTAATCACAATGCTCCATGCCCTTGTCATCACAATGCTCCAGAACTCTTGTCATCATAATGATGAATGCCCGTGTCATCACAAAGCTCCATGATACTTGTCATCACAATGTTCCATGGCCTTGTCATCACTATATTCCATGGCCCCCGTCATCACAGTGCTCCATGATACCTTTCATCACAATTCTAGATGACCACTGTCATCACAATGCCCCAAGACACATGTCATCACAATTCGCCATGGCCCTTGTCATCACAATGCTCCATGACCCGTGGCATCACAATGGTCCAGGACACTTGTCATCACAATGATCCATGACCACTTACATCACAATGCTCCTTGACTCCCGTCATCACAATGCTCCATAGCCTATGCATTCACAATGCTACATGGTCCCTGTAATCACATTGCTCCATGATCCATTTCATCCCAATGCTCTATGACCACTGTCATCACCATGCCCCATTATACCTGTCATCACAAAGTTCCATGGCCCCTGTCAGCACAATGTTCCATGACAGATGTCATCACTATCCTCCATGGTCCCTGTAATCACAATGCTCCATCCCCTTGTCAACGCAATGCTCCAGAACTCTTGTCATCATAATGCTCCATGCCCGCCTCATCACAATGCTCCATGACACTTGTCCTCACAATGCTCCATGGCCTTTGTCATCGCAATGCTCCATGGCCCCTGTTATCACAGTGCTCCATGTTACCTTTCATCACAATTCTAGATGACCATTGTCATCACAATGCCCCATGACACCTGTCATCACTATTCGCCATGGCACTTGTCATCACAATGCTCCATGATCCCTGTCATCATAATGTTCGATGACACTTGTCGTCACGGTGCTCCATGACCCCTGTCATCACAATATTCACTGCCCATGTAATCACAATGCTCCTGGTCCCCTGTTATCACAATGCTCCATAGCCTTAACATCACAATGCTCCAGAACTCTTGTCATCATTATGCCCCATGCCCATGTCATCACAATGCTCCTTGACCCCTGTCATCACAATGCTCCATGGCCTATGTATTCACAATGCTCCATGGCCCCTGTAGTCACATTGCTCCATGATCCTTTTCATCACAATGCTCTATGACCACTGTCATCACAATGCCACATGACACCTGTCATTACAATGCTCTATGGCCCCTGTCAGCACAATGTTCCATGGCAGATATCATCACAATGATCCATGACCGCTGTCATCACAATGTTCCCTGCCCTTGTCATCTCAATGATCCCTGGCCCCTGTAATCACAATGCCCCATACCCTTGTCATCGCAGTGCTCCAGATCACTTCTCATCATAATGCTCCATGCCCATGTCATCACAATGCTCCATGGCCCCTGTCATCACAGTGCTCCGTGATACCTTTCATCGTAATGATAGATGACCACTGTCATCACAATGCTCCATGACACCTGTCATCAGATTTGGCCATGGCCCTTATCATCACAATGCTCCAGGACACTTGTCTTCACAATGTTCCATGGCGCATTTCATCACAATGCTCCATGACCACTTTCATCAAATTGCTCCATGATGCCTGTCCTCACAATGCTCCATGGCCTTTGTCATCAAAATTCTACATGGCCCCTGTAATAACAGTGCTTCAGGACAACATTTATCACAATGCTCCATGACCACTCTCATCACCATGCCAGATAAGACCTTTCATGACAATGCTCCATGGCCCTTGTCATCACAATATTCTATGACTTCTGTCATCACAATGCTCCATGCCCCTGTCATCACAATGCCCAATCACCCCTGCTATTACAATGCTCCATGACCCCTGTCCTCACAATGCCCCGAAACCCTTGTCATCACAATATTCCATGATCCGTGTAATCACGATGATCCATGAACCATTTCTGTACAATGCTCCAGTACCCCGTTCATTAAAATGCTCCATGGCACGTGTCATCAGAATGCTCCAGGAACCCTTCCATCACAATAATCCATGACCCGTTTCCTCACAATTCTCCAGGACCGCTTTCATCACAATGCTCCATTTCCTTGTCATCTCAATTCTTCATGGCCCCTGTCATCACAATGATCCATGCCCTTGTCATCAAAATGCTCCAGAACTCTTGTCATCACTATGCTCCATGCCCATGTCATCACAATGCTGCATGACCCCTGTCATCACAATGATACATGACCACTGTCATCGCAATGACACATGAACCCTGTCATCACATTGCTCCATGGCCCCTGTCATTACAATGCTCCATGACCACAGTCATCACAATGTTCCATGATCGCTGTAATCACAATGACCCATGACACCTTTCCTCAGAAGGCTCCATTACGCCTGTCATCAGAATGCTCCAATGCCCATCTCATCACAATGCTCCATGATCCGTGACAGCACAACGTTACAGGACAATTGTCATCACAATGCTCCATGACAACTGTCATCACAATGTTGCCTGCCCATGTCATCAACATGCTCCATGTCCCCTGTAATCACAATGTTCCATTACATCTGTCATCACAATGTTCCCTGCCCATGTCATCACAATGCTCCATTACCCATGTCATCGTAGTGATCCATGACCCCTTTCATCACAATGCTCCATGACACCTGTCATCACAATGCTCCGTGCTCTTTGTCACCACAATGCTCCATGACCACTGTCATCACCATGCCCCATGACCCCAGTCATCACAATGCTCCATAGCACTTGTCATCACAATGCTCCATTATCCCTGTCATCACAAAGTTCCATGACTCTTGTCATCAAAATGCCTCATGATCATTTTACTCACAATGCTCCATGACTCCTTTCATCACATGCTCCATGATACTTGTCATTACACTGTCCCATGACTTTTTTCATAACAATGCTCCATGATACCAGTCATCACAATAATCCATGACCATTTTCGTCACAATGCTCCATGCCCCTTTCAACACAATGCTCCATGACAACTGTCACCACAATGCTCCATGGCCTTTGTCATCACAATTATACATGGCCGTGTAATCACAGTGCTCCATGACCCCTTTCATCACAATGCTCCATGATCACTGTCATCACAATGCCACATGAGCCCTGTCATCACATTGCTCCATGGCCCCTGTCATTACAATGCTCCATGACCACTGTCATCACAAAGTTCCATGATGGCTGTAATCACAATGACCCATGACACCTTCCCTCAGAAAGCTCCAGTACACCTGTCATCACAATGTTCCAATGCCCGTCTCATCACAAAGTTCCATGATCCCTGTCAGCACAACGTTACAGGACAATTGTCATCACAATGCTCCATGACAACTGTCATCACAATGTTCCATGACAGTTGTCATCACAATGCTCCATGACCCCTGTAATCACAATGCTCCATGCCCTTGTCATCACAATGCTCCAGAACTCTTGTCATCATAATGATGAATGCCCGTGTCATCACAAAGCTCCATGATACTTGTCATCACAATGTTCCATGGCCTTGTCATCACTATATTCCATGGCCCCCGTCATCACAGTGCTCCATGATACCTTTCATCACAATTCTAGATGACCACTGTCATCACAATGCCCCAAGACACATGTCATCACAATTCGCCATGGCCCTTGTCATCACAATGCTCCATGACCCGTGGCATCACAATGGTCCAGGACACTTGTCATCACAATGATCCATGACCACTTACACCACAATGCTCCTTGACTCCTGTCATCACAATGCTCCATAGCCTATGCATTCGCAATGCTACATGGTCTCTGTAATCACATTGCTCCATGATCCATTTCATCCCAATGCTCTATGACCACTGTCATCACCATGCCCCATTATACCTGTCATCACAATGCTCCATGGCCCCTGTCAGCACAATGTTCCATGACAGATGTCCTCACTATCCTCCATGGTCCCTGTAATCACAATGCTCCAGGCCCTTTTCTTCACAATGCTCCAGATCTCTTGTCATCATAATGCCCCATGCCCGTGTCATCACAATGCTCCCTGGCCTATGTATTCGCAATGCTCCATGGCCCCTGTAATCACATTGCTCCATGATCCTTTTCATCACAATGCTCTATGAGCACTGTCATCACAATGCCACATGACACCTGTCATTACAATGCTCTATGGCCCCTGGCAGCACAATGTTCCATGGCAGATATCATCACAATGATTCATGACCGCTGTCATCACAATGTTCCCTGCCCTTGTCATCTCAATGATCCCTGGCCCCTGTAATCACAATGCCCCATACCCTTGTCATCGCAATGCTCCAGATCACTTCTGATCATAATGCTCCATGCCCATGTCATCACAATGCTCCATGGCCCCTGTCATCACAGTGCTCCGTGATACCTTTCATCGTAATGATAGATGACCACTGTCATCACAATGCTCCATGACACCTGTCATCAGATTTGGCCATGGCCCTTATCATCACAATGCTCCAGGACACTTGTCTTCACAATGTTCCATGGCGCATTTCATCACAATGCTCCATGACCACTTTCATCAAATTGCTCCATGATGCCTGTCATCACAATGCTCCATGGCCTTTGTCATCAAAATTCTACATGGCCCCTGTAATAACAGTGCTTCAGGACAACATTTATCACAATGTTCCATGACCACTCTCATCACCATGCCAGATAAGACCTTTCATGACAATGCTCCATGGCCCTTGTCATCACAATATTCTACGACTTCTGTCATCACAATGCTCCATGCCCCTGTCATCACAATGCCCCATCACCCCTGCTATTACAATGCTCCATGACCCCTGTCCTCACAATGCCCCGAAACCCTTGTCATCACAATATTCCATGATCCGTGTAATCACGATGACCATGAACCATTTCTGTACAATGCTCCAGTACCCCGTTCATTAAAATGCTCCATGGCACGTGTCATCAGAATGCTCCAGGAACCCTTCCATCACAATAATCCATGACCCGTTTCCTCACAATTCTCCAGGACGGCTTTCATCACAATGCTCCATTTCCTTGTCATCTCAATTCTTCATGGCCCCTGTCATCACAATGATCCATGCCCTTGTCATCAAAATGCTCCAGAACTCTTGTCATCACTATGCTCCATGCCCATGTCATCACAAAGCTGCATGACCCCTGTCATCACAATGATACATGACCACTGTCATCACAATGCCACATGAACCCTGTCATCACATTGCTCCATGATCCCTGTCATTACAAAGCTCCATGACCACTGTCATCACAATGTTCCATGATCGCTGTAATCACAATGACCCATGACACCTTTCCTCAGAAGGCTCCAGTACGCCTGTCATCACAATGCTCCAATGCCTGTCTCCTCTCAATGCTCCATGATCCCTGTCATCACCATGCCCCATGACCCCAGTCATCACAATGCTCCATAGCACTTGTCATCACAATGCTCCATTATCCCTGTCATCACAATGTTCCATGACTCTTGTCATCAAAATGCCTCATGATCCTTTTACTCACAATGCTCCATGACTCCTTTCATCACATGCTCCATGATACTTGTCATTACACTGTCCCATGACCTTTTTCATAACAATGCTCCATGATACCAGTCATCACAATAATCCATGACCATTTTCGTCACAATGCTCCATGCCCCTTTCAACACAATGCTCCATGACAACTGTCACCACAATGCTCCATGGCCTTTGTCATCACATTTATACATGGCCCCTGTAATCACAGTGCTCCATGACCCCTTTCATCACAATGCTCCATGATCACTGTCATCACCATGCCACATGAGCCCTGTCATCACATTGCTCCATGGCCCCTGTCATTACAATGCTCCATGACCACTGTCATCACAATGTTCCATGATGGCTGTAATCACAATGACCCATGACACCTTTCCTCAGAAGGCTCCAGTACACCTGTCATCACAATGCTCCAATGCCCGTCTCATCACAAAGTTCCATGATCCCTGTCAGCACAACGTTACAGGACAATTGTCATCACAATGCTCCATGACAACTGTCATCACAATGTTCCCTGCCCATGTCATCACAATGCTCCATTACCAATGAAATCAAAATGTTCGCCTGCCCTTGTCATCAAAATGCTCCATGGCCCCTTTAATCACAATGCTCCATGAACACTGTCATCACAATGTTCCCTGACCAGGTCATCACAATGCTCCATGAACACTGTCATCACAATGTTCCATGACAGTTGTCATCACAATGCTCCATGACCCCTGTAATCACAATGCTCCATGCCCTTGTCATCACAATGCTCCAGAACTCTTGTCATCATAATGATGAATGCCCGTGTCATCACAAAGCTCCATGATACTTGTCATCACAATGTTCCATGGCCTTGTCATCACTATACTCCATGGCCCCCGTCATCACAGTGCTCCATGATACCTTTCATCACAATTCTAGATGACCACTGTCATCACAATGCCCCAAGACACATGTCATCACAATTCGCCATGGCCCTTGTCATCACAATGCTCCATGACCCGTGGCATCACAATGGTCCAGGACACTTGTCATCACAATGATCCATGACCACTTACATCACAATGCTCCTTGACTCCCGTCATCACAATGCTCCATAGCCTATGCATTCGCAATGCTACATGGTCCCTGTAATCACATTGCTCCATGATCCATTTCATCCCAATGCTCTATGACCACTGTCATCACCATGCCCCATTATACCTGTCATCACAAAGTTCCATGGCCCCTGTCAGCACAATGTTCCATGACAGATGTCATCACTATCCTCCATGGTCCCTGTAATCACAATGCTCCATCCGCTTGTCAATGCAATGCTCCAGAACTCTTGTCATCATAATGCTCCATGCCCGCCTCATCACAATGCTCCATGACACTTGTCCTCACAATGCTCCATGGCCTTTGTCATCGCAATGCTCCATGGCCCCTGTTATCACAGTGCTCCATGTTACCTTTCATCACAATTCTAGATGACCATTGTCATCACAATGCCCCATGACACCTGTCATCACTATTCGCCATGGCACTTGTCATCACAATGCTCCATGATCCCTGTCATCATAATGTTCGATGACACTTGTCGTCACGGTGCTCCATGACCCCTGTCATCACAATATTCACTGCCCATGTAATCACAATGCTCCTGGTCCCCTGTAATCACAATGCTCCATAGCCTTAACATCACAATGCTCCAGAACTCTTGTCATCATTATGCCCCATGCCCATGTCATCACAATGCTCCTTGACCCCTGTCATCACAATGCTCCATGGCCTATGTATTCACAATGCTCCATGGCCCCTGTAGTCACATTGCTCCATGATCCTTTTCATCACAATGCTCTATGACCACTGTCATCACAATGCCACATGACACCTGTCATTACAATGCTCTATGGCCCCTGTCAGCACAATGTTCCATGGCAGATATCATCACAATGATCCATGACCGCTGTCATCACAATGTTCCCTGCCCTTGTCATCTCAATGATCCCTGGCCCCTGTAATCACAATGCCCCATACCCTTGTCATCGCAATGCTCCAGATCACTTCTCATCATAATGCTCCATGCCCATGTCATCACAATGCTCCATGGCCCCTGTCATCACAGTGCTCCGTGATACCTTTCATCGTAATGATAGATGACCACTGTCATCACAATGCTCCATGACACCTGTCATCAGATTTGGCCATGGCCCTTATCATCACAATGCTCCAGGACACTTGTCATCACAATGCTCCATGCCCCTGTCATCACAATGCCCCATCACCCCTGCTATTACAATGCTCCATGCCCCTGTCATCACAATGCCCCGAAACCCTTGTCATCACAATGTTCCATGATCCGTGTAATCACGATGATCCATGAACCATTTCTGTACAATGCTCCAGTACCCCGTTCATTAAAATGCTCCATGGCACGTGTCATCAGAATGCTCCAGGAACCCTTCCATCACAATAATCCATGACCCGTTTCCTCACAATTCTCCAGGACCGCTTTCATCACAATGCTCCATTTCCTTGTCATCTCAATTCTTCATGGCCCCTGTCATCACAATGATCCATGCCCTTGTCATCAAAATGCTCCAGAACTCTTGTCATCACTATGCTCCATGCCCATGTCATCACAATGCTGCATGACCCCTGTCATCACAATGATACATGACCACTGTCATCGCAATGACACATGAACCCTGTCATCACATTGCTCCATGGCCCCTGTCATTACAATGCTCCATGACCACAGTCATCACAATGATCCATGATCGCTGTAATCACAATGACCCATGACACCTTTCCTCAGAAGGCTCCATTACGCCTGTCATCAGAATGCTCCAATGCCCATCTCATCACAATGCTCCATGATCCGTGACAGCACAACGTTACAGGACAATTGTCATCACAATGCTCCATGACAACTGTCATCACAATGTTGCCTGCCCATGTCATCAACATGCTCCATGTCCCCTGTAATCACAATGTTCCATTACATCTGTCATCACAATGTTCCCTGCCCATGTCATCACAATGCTCCATTACCCATGTCATCGTAGTGATCCATGACCCCTTTCATCACAATGCTCCATGACACCTGTCATCACAATGCTCCGTGCTCTTTGTCACCACAATGCTCCATGACCACTGTCATCACCATGCCCCATGACCCCAGTCATCACAATGCTCCATAGCACTTGTCATCACAATGCTCCATTATCCCTGTCATCACAATGTTCCATGACTCTTGTCATCAAAATGCCTCATGATCCTTTTACTCACAATGCTCCATGACTCCTTTCATCACATGCTCCATGATACTTGTCATTACACTGTCCCATGACCTTTTTCATAACAATGATCCATGATACCAGTCATCACAATAATCCATGACCATTGTCGTCACAATGCTCCATGCCCCTTTCAACACAATGCTCCATGACAACTGTCACCACAATGCTCCATGGCCTTTGTCATCACAATTATACATGGCCCCTGTAATCACAGTGCTCCATGACCCCTTTCATCACAATGCTCCATGATCACTGTCATCACAATGCCACATGAGCCCTGTCATCACATTGCTCCATGGACCCTGTCATTACAATGCTCCATGACCACTGTCATCACAATGTTCCATGATGGCTGTAATCACAATGACCCATGACACCTTTCCTCAGAAGGCTCCAGTACACCTGGCATCACAATGCTCCAATGCCCGTCTCATCACAAAGTTCCATGATCCCTGTCAGCACAACGTTACAGGACAATTGTCATCACAATGCTCCATGACAACTGTCATCACAATGTTGCCTGCCCATGTCATCAAAATGCTCCATGTCCCCTGTAATCACAATGTTCCATTACACCTGTCATCACAATGTTCCCTGCCCATGTCATCACAATGCTCCATTACCAATGAAATCAAAATGTTCGCCTGCCCTTGTCATCAAAATGCTCCATGGCCCCTTTAATCACAATGCTCCATGAACACTGTCATCACAATGTTCCATGACAGTTGTCATCACAATGCTCCATGACCCCTGTAATCACAATGCTCCTGCCGTTGTCATCACAATGCTCCAGAACTCTTGTCATCATAATGATGAATGCCCATGTCATCACAAAGCTCCATGATACTTGTCATCACAATGTTCCATGGCCTTGTCATCACTATACTCCATGGCCCCCGTCATCACAGTGCTCCATGATACCTTTCATCACAATTCTAGATGACCACTGTCATCACAATGCCCCAAGACACATGTCATCACATTTCGCCATGGCCCTTGTCATCACAATGCTCCATGACCCGTGGCATCACAATGGTCCAGGACACTTGTCATCACAATGATCCATGACCACTTACTTCACAATGCTCCTTGACTCCCGTCATCACAATGCTCCATAGCCTATGCATTCGCAATGCTACATGGTCCCTGTAATCACATTGCTCCATGATCCATTTCATCCCAGTGCTCTATGACCACTGTCATCACCATGCCCCATTATACCTGTCATCACAAAGTTCCATGGCCCCTGTCAGCACAATGTTCCATGACAGATGTCATCACTATCCTCCATGGTCCCTGTAATCACAATGCTCCATCCCCTTGTCAACGCAATGCTCCAGAACTCTTGTCATCATAATGCTCCATGCCCGCCTCATCACAATGCTCCATGACACTTGTCCTCACAATGCTCCATGGCCCCTGTTATCACAGTGTTCCATGTTACCTTTCATCACAATTCTAGATGACCATTGTCATCACAATGCCCCATGACACCTGTCATCACTATTCGCCATGGCACTTGTCATCACAATGCTCCATGATCCCTGTCATCATAATGTTCGATGACACTTGTCGTCACGGTGCTCCATGACCCCTGTCATCACAATATTCACTGCCCATGTAATCACAATGCTCCTGGTCCCCTGTAATCACAATGCTCCATAGCCTTAACATCACAATGCTCCAGAACTCTTGTCATCATTATGCCCCATGCCCATGTCATCACAATGCTCCTTGACCCCTGTCATCACAATGCTCCATGGCCTATGTATTCACAATGCTCCATGGCCCCTGTAGTCACATTGCTCCATGATCCTTTTCATCACAATGCTCTATGACCACTGTCATCACAATGCCACATGACACCTGTCATTACAATGCTCTATGGCCCCTGTCAGCACAATGTTCCATGGCAGATATCATCACAATGATCCATGACCGCTGTCATCACAATGTTCCCTGCCCTTGTCATCTCAATCATCCCTGGCCCCTGTTATCACAATGCCCCATACCCTTGTCATCGCAATGCTCCAGATCACTTCTCATCATAATGCTCCATGCCCATGTCATCACAATGCTCCATGGCCCCTGTCATCACAGTGCTCCGTGATACCTTTCATCGTAATGATAGATGACCACTGTCATCACAATGCTCCATGACACCTGTCATCAGATTTGGCCATGGCCCTTATCATCACAATGCTCCAGGACACTTGTCTTCACAATGTTCCATGGCGCATTTCATCACAATGCTCCATGACCACTTTCATCAAATTGCTCCATGATGCCTGTCCTCACAATGCTCCATGGCCTTTGTCATCAAAATTCTACATGGCCCCTGTAATAACAGTGCTTCAGGACAACATTTATCACAATGCTCCATGACCACTCTCATCACCATGCCAGATAAGACCTTTCATGACAATGCTCCATGGCCCTTGTCATCACAATATTCTATGACTTCTGTCATCACAATGCTCCATGCCCCTGTCATCACAATGCCCCATCACCCCTGCTATTACAATGCTCCATGACCCCTGTCCTCACAATGCCCCAAAACCCTTGTCATCACAATATTCCATGATCCGTGTAATCACGATGATCCATGAACCATTTCTGTACAATGCTCCAGTACCCCGTTCATTAAAATGCTCCATGGCACGTGTCATCAGAATGCTCCAGGAACCCTTCCATCACAATAATCCATGACCCGTTTCCTCACAATTCTCCAGGACCACTTTCATCACAATGCTCCATTTCCTTGTCATCTCAATTCTTCATGGCCCCTGTCATCACAATGATCCATGCCCTTGTCATCAAAATGCTCCAGAACTCTTGTCATCACTATGCTCCATGCCCATGTCATCACAATGCTGCATGACCCCTGTCATCACAATGATACATGACCACTGTCATCGCAATGCCACATGAACCCTGTCATCACATTGCTCCATGATCCCTGTCATTACAATGCTCCATGACCACTGTCATCACAATGTTCCATGATCGCTGTAATCACAATGACCCATGACACCTTTCCTCAGAAGGCTCCATTACGCCTGTCATCAGAATGCTCCAATGCCCATCTCATCACAATGCTCCATGATCCGTGACAGCACAATGTTACAGGACAATTGTCATCACAATGCTCCATGACAACTGTCATCACAATGTTGCCTGCCCATGTCATCAAAATGCTCCATGTCCCCTGTAATCACAATGTTCCATTACACCTGTCATCACAATGTTCCCTGCCCATGTCATCACAATGCTCCTTTACCCATGTCATCGTAGTGATCCATGACCCCTTTCATCACAATGCTCCATGACACCTGTCATCACAATGCTCCGTGCTCTTTGTCACCACAATGCTCCATGACCACTGTCATCACCATGCCCCATGACCCCAGTCATCACAATGCTCCATAGCACTTGTCATCACAATGCTCCATTATCCCTGTCATCACAATGTTCCATGACTCTTGTCATCAAAATGCCTCATGATCCTTTTACTCACAATGCTCCATGACTCCTTTCATCACATGCTCCATGATACTTGTCATTACACTGTCCCATGACCTTTTTCATAACAATGCTCCATGATACCAGTCATCACAATAATCCATGACCATTTTCGTCACAATGCTCCATGCCCCTTTCAACACAATGCTCCATGACAACTGTCACCACAATGCTCCATGGCCTTTGTCATCACAATTATACTTGGCCCCTCTAATCACAGTGCTCCATGACCCCTTTCATCACAATGCTCCATGATCACTGTCATCACAATGCCACATGAGCCCTGTCATCACATTGCTCCATGGCCCCTGTCATTACAATGCTCCATGACCACTGTCATCACAATGTTCCATGATGGCTGTAATCACAATGACCCATGACACCTTTCCTCAGAAGGCTCCAGTACACCTGTCATCACAATGTTCCAATGCCTGTCTCATCACAAAGTTCCATGATCCCTGTCAGCACAACGTTACAGGACAATTGTCATCACAATGCTCCATGACAACTGTCATCACAATGTTGCCTGCCCATGTCATCAAAATGCTCCATGTCCCCTGTAATCACAATGTTCCATTACACCTGTCATCACAATGTTCCCTGCCCATGTCATCACAATGCTCCATTACCAATGAAATCAAAATGTTCGCCTGCCCTTGTCATCAAAATGCTCCATGGCCCCTTTAATCACAATGCTCCATGAACACTGTCATCACAATGTTCCATGACAGTTGTCATCACAATGCTCCATGACCCCTGTAATCACAATGCTCCTGCCCTTGTCATCACAATGCTCCAGAACTCTTGTCATCATAATGATGAATGCCCATGTCATCACAAAGCTCCATGATACTTGTCATCACAATGTTCCATGGCCTTGTCATCACTATACTCCATGGCCCCCGTCATCACAGTGCTCCATGATACCTTTCATCACAATTCTAGATGACCACTGTCATCACAATGCCCCAAGACACATGTCATCACATTTCGCCATGGCCCTTGTCATCACAATGCTCCATGACCCGTGGCATCACAATGGTCCAGGACACTTGTCATCACAATGATCCATGACCACTTACTTCACAATGCTCCTTGACTCCCGTCATCACAATGCTCCATAGCCTATGCATTCGCAATGCTACATGGTCCCTGTAATCACATTGCTCCATGATCCATTTCATCCCAGTGCTCTATGACCACTGTCATCACCATGCCCCATTATACCTGTCATCACAAAGTTCCATGGCCCCTGTCAGCACAATGTTCCATGACAGATGTCATCACTATCCTCCAAGGTCCCTGTAATCACAATGCTCCATCCCCTTGTCAACGCAATGCTCCAGAACTCTTGTCATCATAATGCTCCATGCCCGCCTCATCACAATGCTCCATGACACTTGTCCTCACAATGCTCCATGGCCCCTGTTATCACAGTGCTCCATGTTACCTTTCATCACAATTCTAGATGACCATTGTCATCACAATGCCCCATGACACCTGTCATCACTATTCGCCATGGCACTTGTCATCACAATGCTCCATGATCCCTGTCATCATAATGTTCGATGACACTTGTCGTCACGGTGCTCCATGACCCCTGTCATCACAATATTCACTGCCCATGTAATCACAATGCTCCTGGTCCCCTGTAATCACAATGCTCCATAGCCTTAACATCACAATGCTCCAGAACTCTTGTCATCATTATGCCCCATGCCCATGTCATCACAATGCTCCTTGACCCCTGTCATCACAATGCTCCATGGCCTATGTATTCACAATGCTCCATGGCCCCTGTAGTCACATTGCTCCATGATCCTTTTCATCACAATGCTCTATGACCACTGTCATCACAATGCCACATGACACCTGTCATTACAATGCTCTATGGCCCCTGTCAGCACAATGTTCCATGGCAGATATCATCACAATGATCCATGACCGCTGTCATCACAATGTTCCCTGCCCTTGTCATCTCAATGATCCCTGGCCCCTGTAATCACAATGCCCCATACCCTTGTCATCGCAATGCTCCAGATCACTTCTCATCATAATGCTCCATGCCCATGTCATCACAATGCTCCATGGCCCCTGTCATCACAGTGCTCCGTGATACCTTTCATCGTAATGATAGATGACCACTGTCATCACAATGCTCCATGACACCTGTCATCAGATTTGGCCATGGCCCTTATCATCACAATGCTCCAGGACACTTGTCTTCACAATGTTCCATGGCGCATTTCATCACAATGCTCCATGACCACTTTCATCAAATTGCTCCATGATGCCTGTCCTCACAATGCTCCATGGCCTTTGTCATCAAAATTCTACATGGCCCCTGTAATAACAGTGCTTCAGGACAACATTTATCACAATGCTCCATGACCACTCTCATCACCATGCCAGATAAGACCTTTCATGACAATGCTCCATGGCCCTTGTCATCACAATATTCTATGACTTCTGTCATCACAATGCTCCATGCCCCTGTCATCACAATGCCCCATCACCCCTGCTATTACAATGCTCCATGACCCCTGTCCTCACAATGCCCCGAAACCCTTGTCATCACAATATTCCATGATCCGTGTAATCACGATGATCCATGAACCATTTCTGTACAATGCTCCAGTACCCCGTTCATTAAAATGCTCCATGGCACGTGTCATCAGAATGCTCCAGGAACCCTTCCATCACAATAATCCATGACCCGTTTCCTCACAATTCTCCAGGACCGCTTTCATCACAATGCTCCATTTCCTTGTCATCTCAATTCTTCATGGCCCCTGTCATCACAATGATCCATGCCCTTGTCATCAAAATGCTCCAGAACTCTTGTCATCACTATGCTCCATGCCCATGTCATCACAATGCTGCATGACCCCTGTCATCACAATGATACATGACCACTGTCATCGCAATGCCACATGAACCCTGTCATCACATTGCTCCATGATCCCTGTCATTACAATGCTCCATGACCACTGTCATCACAATGTTCCATGATCGCTGTAATCACAATGACCCATGACACCTTTCCTCAGAAGGCTCCATTACGCCTGTCATCAGAATGCTCCAATGCCCATCTCATCACAATGCTCCATGATCCGTGACAGCACAACGTTACAGGACAATTGTCATCACAATGCTCCATGACAACTGTCATCACAATGTTGCCTGCCCATGTCATCAACATGCTCCATGTCCCCTGTAATCACAATGTTCCATTACATCTGTCATCACAATGTTCCCTGCCCATGTCATCACAATGCTCCATTACCCATGTCATCGTAGTGATCCATGACCCCTTTCATCACAATGCTCCATGACACCTGTCATCACAATGCTCCGTGCTCTTTGTCACCACAATGCTCCATGACCACTGTCATCACCATGCCCCATGACCCCAGTCATCACAATGCTCCATAGCACTTGTCATCACAATGCTCCATTATCCCTGTCATCACAATGTTCCATGACTCTTGTCATCAAAATGCCTCATGATCCTTTTACTCACAATGCTCCATGACTCCTTTCATCACATGCTCCATGATACTTGTCATTACACTGTCCCATGACCTTTTTCATAACAATGCTCCATGATACCAGTCATCACAATAATCCATGACCATTTTCGTCACAATGCTCCATGCCCCTTTCAACACAATGCTCCATGACAACTGTCACCACAATGCTCCATGGCCTTTGTCATCACAATTATACTTGGCCCCTGTAATCACAGTGCTCCATGACCCCTTTCATCACAATGCTCCATGATCACTGTCATCACAATGCCACATGAGCCCTGTCATCACATTGCTCCATGGCCCCTGTCATTACAATGCTCCATGACCACTGTCATCACAATGTTCCATGATGGCTGTAATCACAATGACCCATGACACCTTTCCTCAGAAGGCTCCAGTACACCTGTCATCACAATGTTCCAATGCCTGTCTCATCACAAAGTTCCATGATCCCTGTCAGCACAACGTTACAGGACAATTGTCATCACAATGCTCCATGACAACTGTCATCACAATGTTGCCTGCCCATGTCATCAAAATGCTCCATGTCCCCTGTAATCACAATGTTCCATTACACCTGTCATCACAATGTTCCCTGCCCATGTCATCACAATGCTCCATTACCAATGAAATCAAAATGTTCGCCTGCCCTTGTCATCAAAATGCTCCATGGCCCCTTTAATCACAATGCTCCATGAACACTGTCATCACAATGTTCCATGACAGTTGTCATCACAATGCTCCATGACCCCTGTAATCACAATGCTCCATGCCCTTGTCATCACAATGCTCCAGAACTCTTGTCATCATAATGATGAATGCCCGTGTCATCACAAAGCTCCATGATACTTGTCATCACAATGTTCCATGGCCTTGTCATCACTATACTCCATGGCCCCCGTCATCACAGTGCTCCATGATACCTTTCATCACAATTCTAGATGACCACTGTCATCACAATGCCCCAAGACACATGTCATCACATTTCGCCATGGCCCTTGTCATCACAATGCTCCATGACCCGTGGCATCACAATGGTCCAGGACACTTGTCATCACAATGATCCATGACCACTTACTTCACAATGCTCCTTGACTCCCGTCATCACAATGCTCCATAGCCTATGCATTCGCAATGCTACATGGTCCCTGTAATCACATTGCTCCATGATCCATTTCATCCCAGTGCTCTATGACCACTGTCATCACCATGCCCCATTATACCTGTCATCACAAAGTTCCATGGCCCCTGTCAGCACAATGTTCCATGACAGATGTCATCACTATCCTCCATGGTCCCTGTAATCACAATGCTCCATCCCCTTGTCAACGCAATGCTCCAGAACTCTTGTCATCATAATGCTCCATGCCCGCCTCATCACAATGCTCCATGACACTTGTCCTCACAATGCTCCATGGCCCCTGTTATCACAGTGCTCCATGTTACCTTTCATCACAATTCTAGATGACCATTGTCATCACAATGCCCCATGACACCTGTCATCACTATTCGCCATGGCACTTGTCATCACAATGCTCCATGATCCCTGTCATCATAATGTTCGATGACACTTGTCGTCACGGTGCTCCATGACCCCTGTCATCACAATATTCACTGCCCATGTAATCACAATGCTCCTGGTCCCCTGTAATCACAATGCTCCATAGCCTTAACATCACAATGCTCCAGAACTCTTGTCATCATTATGCCCCATGCCCATGTCATCACAATGCTCCTTGACCCCTGTCATCACAATGCTCCATGGCCTATGTATTCACAATGCTCCATGGCCCCTGTAGTCACATTGCTCCATGATCCTTTTCATCACAATGCTCTATGACCACTGTCATCACAATGCCACATGACACCTGTCATTACAATGCTCTATGGCCCCTGTCAGCACAATGTTCCATGGCAGATATCATCACAATGATCCATGACCGCTGTCATCACAATGTTCCCTGCCCTTGTCATCTCAATGATCCCTGGCCCCTGTAATCACAATGCCCCATACCCTTGTCATCGCAATGCTCCAGATCACTTCTCATCATAATGCTCCATGCCCATGTCATCACAATGCTCCATGGCCCCTGTCATCACAGTGCTCCGTGATACCTTTCATCGTAATGATAGATGACCACTGTCATCACAATGCTCCATGACACCTGTCATCAGATTTGGCCATGGCCCTTATCATCACAATGCTCCAGGACACTTGTCTTCACAATGTTCCATGGCGCATTTCATCACAATGCTCCATGACCACTTTCATCAAATTGCTCCATGATGCCTGTCCTCACAATGCTCCATGGCCTTTGTCATCAAAATTCTACATGGCCCCTGTAATAACAGTGCTTCAGGACAACATTTATCACAATGCTCCATGACCACTCTCATCACCATGCCAGATAAGACCTTTCATGACAATGCTCCATGGCCCTTGTCATCACAATATTCTATGACTTCTGTCATCACAATGCTCCATGCCCCTGTCATCACAATGCCCCATCACCCCTGCTATTACAATGCTCCATGACCCCTGTCCTCACAATGCCCCGAAACCCTTGTCATCACAATATTCCATGATCCGTGTAATCACGATGATCCATGAACCATTTCTGTACAATGCTCCAGTACCCCGTTCATTAAAATGCTCCATGGCACGTGTCATCAGAATGCTCCAGGAACCCTTCCATCACAATAATCCATGACCCGTTTCCTCACAATTCTCCAGGACCGCTTTCATCACAATGCTCCATTTCCTTGTCATCTCAATTCTTCATGGCCCCTGTCATCACAATGATCCATGCCTTTGTCATCAAAATGCTCCAGAACTCTTGTCATCACTATGCTCCATGCCCATGTCATCACAATGCTGCATGACCCCTGTCATCACAATGATACATGACCACTGTCATCGCAATGCCACATGAACCCTGTCATCACATTGCTCCATGATCCCTGTCATTACAATGCTCCATGACCACTGTCATCACAATGTTCCATGATCGCTGTAATCACAATGACCCATGACACCTTTCCTCAGAAGGCTCCATTACGCCTGTCATCAGAATGCTCCAATGCCCATCTCATCACAATGCTCCATGATCAGTGACAGCACAATGGTACAGGACAATTGTCATCACAATGCTCCATGACAACTGTCATCACAATGTTGCCTGCCCATGTCATCAAAATGCTCCATGTCCCCTGTAATCACAATGTTCCATTACACCTGTCATCACAATGTTCCCTGCCCATGCCATCACAATGCTCCATTACCCATGTCATCGTAGTGATCCATGACCCCTTTCATCACAATGCTCCATGACACCTGTCATCACAATGCTCCGTGCTCTTTGTCACCACAATGCTCCATGACCACTGTCATCACCATGCCCCATGACCCCAGTCATCACAATGCTCCATAGCACTTGTCATCACAATGCTCCATTATCCCTGTCATCACAATGTTCCATGACTCTTGTCATCAAAATGCCTCATGATCCTTTTACTCACAATGCTCCATGACTCCTTTCATCACATGCTCCATGATACTTGTCATTACACTGTCCCATGACCTTTTTCATAACAATGCTCCATGATACCAGTCATCACAATAATCCATGACCATTTTCGTCACAATGCTCCATGCCCCTTTCAACACAATGCTCCATGACAACTGTCACCACAATGCTCCATGGCCTTTGTCATCACAATTATACTTGGCCCCTGTAATCACAGTGCTCCATGACCCCTTTCATCACAATGCTCCATGATCACTGTAATCACAGTGCCACATGAGCCCTGTCATCACATTGCTCCATGGCCCCTGTCATTACAATGCTCCATGACCACTGTCATCACAATGTTCCATGATGGCTGTAATCACAATGACCCATGACACCTTTCCTCAGAAGGCTCCAGTACACCTGTCATCACAATGTTCCAATGCCTGTCTCATCACAAAGTTCCATGATCCCTGTCAGCACAACGTTACAGGACAATTGTCATCACAATGCTCCATGACCCCTGTAATCACAATGCTCCTGCCCTTGTCATCACAATGCTCCAGAACTCTTGTCATCATAATGATGAATGCCCATGTCATCACAAAGCTCCATGATACTTGTCATCACAATGTTCCATGGCCTTGTCATCACTATACTCCATGGCCCCCGTCATCACAGTGCTCCATGATACCTTTCATCACAATTCTAGATGACCACTGTCATCACAATGCCCCAAGACACATGTCATCACAATTCGCCATGGCCCTTGTCATCACAATGCTCCATGACCCGTGGCATCACAATGGTCCAGGACACTTGTCATCACAATGATCCATGACCACTTACACCACAATGCTCCTTGACTCCTGTCATCACAATGCTCCATAGCCTATGCATTCGCAATGCTACATGGTCTCTGTAATCACATTGCTCCATGATCCATTTCATCCCAATGCTCTATGACCACTGTCATCACCATGCCCCATTATACCTGTCATCACAATGCTCCATGGCCCCTGTCAGCACAATGTTCCATGACAGATGTCCTCACTATCCTCCATGGTCCCTGTAATCACAATGCTCCAGGCCCTTTTCTTCACAATGCTCCAGATCTCTTGTCATCATAATGCCCCATGCCCGTGTCATCACAATGCTCCCTGGCCTATGTATTCGCAATGCTCCATGGCCCCTGTAATCACATTGCTCCATGATCCTTTTCATCACAATGCTCTATGAGCACTGTCATCACAATGCCACATGACACCTGTCATTACAATGCTCTATGGCCCCTGGCAGCACAATGTTCCATGGCAGATATCATCACAATGATTCATGACCGCTGTCATCACAATGTTCCCTGCCCTTGTCATCTCAATGATCCCTGGCCCCTGTAATCACAATGCCCCATACCCTTGTCATCGCAATGCTCCAGATCACTTCTGATCATAATGCTCCATGCCCATGTCATCACAATGCTCCATGGCCCCTGTCATCACAGTGCTCCGTGATACCTTTCATCGTAATGATAGATGACCACTGTCATCACAATGCTCCATGACACCTGTCATCAGATTTGGCCATGGCCCTTATCATCACAATGCTCCAGGACACTTGTCTTCACAATGTTCCATGGCGCATTTCATCACAATGCTCCATGACCACTTTCATCAAATTGCTCCATGATGCCTGTCATCACAATGCTCCATGGCCTTTGTCATCAAAATTCTACATGGCCCCTGTAATAACAGTGCTTCAGGACAACATTTATCACAATGTTCCATGACCACTCTCATCACCATGCCAGATAAGACCTTTCATGACAATGCTCCATGGCCCTTGTCATCACAATATTCTACGACTTCTGTCATCACAATGCTCCATGGCCCTGTCATCACAATGCCCCATCACCCCTGCTATTACAATGCTCCATGACCCCTGTCCTCACAATGCCCCGAAACCCTTGTCATCACAATATTCCATGATCCGTGTAATCACGATGACCATGAACCATTTCTGTACAATGCTCCAGTACCCCGTTCATTAAAATGCTCCATGGCACGTGTCATCAGAATGCTCCAGGAACCCTTCCATCACAATAATCCATGACCCGTTTCCTCACAATTCTCCAGGACGGCTTTCATCACAATGCTCCATTTCCTTGTCATCTCAATTCTTCATGGCCCCTGTCATCACAATGATCCATGCCCTTGTCATCAAAATGCTCCAGAACTCTTGTCATCACTATGCTCCATGCCCATGTCATCACAAAGCTGCATGACCCCTGTCATCACAATGATACATGACCACTGTCATCACAATGCCACATGAACCCTGTCATCACATTGCTCCATGATCCCTGTCATTACAAAGCTCCATGACCACTGTCATCACAATGTTCCATGATCGCTGTAATCACAATGACCCATGACACCTTTCCTCAGAAGGCTCCAGTACGCCTGTCATCACAATGCTCCAATGCCTGTCTCCTCTCAATGCTCCATGATCCCTGTCATCACCATGCCCCATGACCCCAGTCATCACAATGCTCCATAGCACTTGTCATCACAATGCTCCATTATCCCTGTCATCACAATGTTCCATGACTCTTGTCATCAAAATGCCTCATGATCCTTTTACTCACAATGCTCCATGACTCCTTTCATCACATGCTCCATGATACTTGTCATTACACTGTCCCATGACCTTTTTCATAACAATGCTCCATGATACCAGTCATCACAATAATCCATGACCATTTTCGTCACAATGCTCCATGCCCCTTTCAACACAATGCTCCATGACAACTGTCACCACAATGCTCCATGGCCTTTGTCATCACATTTATACATGGCCCCTGTAATCACAGTGCTCCATGACCCCTTTCATCACAATGCTCCATGATCACTGTCATCACCATGCCACATGAGCCCTGTCATCACATTGCTCCATGGCCCCTGTCATTACAATGCTCCATGACCACTGTCATCACAATGTTCCATGATGGCTGTAATCACAATGACCCATGACACCTTTCCTCAGAAGGCTCCAGTACACCTGTCATCACAATGCTCCAATGCCCGTCTCATCACAAAGTTCCATGATCCCTGTCAGCACAACGTTACAGGACAATTGTCATCACAATGCTCCATGACAACTGTCATCACAATGTTCCCTGCCCATGTCATCACAATGCTCCATTACCAATGAAATAAAAATGTTCGCCTGCCCTTGTCATCAAAATGCTCCATGGCCCCTTTAATCACAATGCTCCATGAACACTGTCATCACAATGTTCCCTGACCAGGTCATCACAATGCTCCATGAACACTGTCATCACAATGTTCCATGACAGTTGTCATCACAATGCTCCATGACCCCTGTAATCACAATGCTCCATGCCCTTGTCATCACAATGCTCCAGAACTCTTGTCATCATAATGATGAATGCCCGTGTCATCACAAAGCTCCATGATACTTGTCATCACAATGTTCCATGGCCTTGTCATCACTATACTCCATGGCCCCCGTCATCACAGTGCTCCATGATACCTTTCATCACAATTCTAGATGACCACTGTCATCACAATGCCCCAAGACACATGTCATCACAATTCGCCATGGCCCTTGTCATCACAATGCTCCATGACCCGTGGCATCACAATGGTCCAGGACACTTGTCATCACAATGATCCATGACCACTTACATCACAATGCTCCTTGACTCCCGTCATCACAATGCTCCATAGCCTATGCATTCGCAATGCTACATGGTCCCTGTAATCACATTGCTCCATGATCCATTTCATCCCAATGCTCTATGACCACTGTCATCACCATGCCCCATTATACCTGTCATCACAAAGTTCCATGGCCCCTGTCAGCACAATGTTCCATGACAGATGTCATCACTATCCTCCATGGTCCCTGTAATCACAATGCTCCATCCGCTTGTCAATGCAATGCTCCAGAACTCTTGTCATCATAATGCTCCATGCCCGCCTCATCACAATGCTCCATGACACTTGTCCTCACAATGCTCCATGGCCTTTGTCATCGCAATGCTCCATGGCCCCTGTTATCACAGTGCTCCATGTTACCTTTCATCACAATTCTAGATGACCATTGTCATCACAATGCCCCATGACACCTGTCATCACTATTCGCCATGGCACTTGTCATCACAATGCTCCATGATCCCTGTCATCATAATGTTCGATGACACTTGTCGTCACGGTGCTCCATGACCCCTGTCATCACAATATTCACTGCCCATGTAATCACAATGCTCCTGGTCCCCTGTAATCACAATGCTCCATAGCCTTAACATCACAATGCTCCAGAACTCTTGTCATCATTATGCCCCATGCCCATGTCATCACAATGCTCCTTGACCCCTGTCATCACAATGCTCCATGGCCTATGTATTCACAATGCTCCATGGCCCCTGTAGTCACATTGCTCCATGATCCTTTTCATCACAATGCTCTATGACCACTGTCATCACAATGCCACATGACACCTGTCATTACAATGCTCTATGGCCCCTGTCAGCACAATGTTCCATGGCAGATATCATCACAATGATCCATGACCGCTGTCATCACAATGTTCCCTGCCCTTGTCATCTCAATGATCCCTGGCCCCTGTAATCACAATGCCCCATACCCTTGTCATCGCAATGCTCCAGATCACTTCTCATCATAATGCTCCATGCCCATGTCATCACAATGCTCCATGGCCCCTGTCATCACAGTGCTCCGTGATACCTTTCATCGTAATGATAGATGACCACTGTCATCACAATGCTCCATGACACCTGTCATCAGATTTGGCCATGGCCCTTATCATCACAATGCTCCAGGACACTTGTCATCACAATGCTCCATGCCCCTGTCATCACAATGCCCCATCACCCCTGCTATTACAATGCTCCATGCCCCTGTCATCACAATGCCCCGAAACCCTTGTCATCACAATGTTCCATGATCCGTGTAATCACGATGATCCATGAACCATTTCTGTACAATGCTCCAGTACCCCGTTCATTAAAATGCTCCATGGCACGTGTCATCAGAATGCTCCAGGAACCCTTCCATCACAATAATCCATGACCCGTTTCCTCACAATTCTCCAGGACCGCTTTCATCACAATGCTCCATTTCCTTGTCATCTCAATTCTTCATGGCCCCTGTCATCACAATGATCCATGCCCTTGTCATCAAAATGCTCCAGAACTCTTGTCATCACTATGCTCCATGCCCATGTCATCACAATGCTGCATGACCCCTGTCATCACAATGATACATGACCACTGTCATCGCAATGACACATGAACCCTGTCATCACATTGCTCCATGGCCCCTGTCATTACAATGCTCCATGACCACAGTCATCACAATGATCCATGATCGCTGTAATCACAATGACCCATGACACCTTTCCTCAGAAGGCTCCATTACGCCTGTCATCAGAATGCTCCAATGCCCATCTCATCACAATGCTCCATGATCCGTGACAGCACAACGTTACAGGACAATTGTCATCACAATGCTCCATGACAACTGTCATCACAATGTTGCCTGCCCATGTCATCAACATGCTCCATGTCCCCTGTAATCACAATGTTCCATTACATCTGTCATCACAATGTTCCCTGCCCATGTCATCACAATGCTCCATTACCCATGTCATCGTAGTGATCCATGACCCCTTTCATCACAATGCTCCATGACACCTGTCATCACAATGCTCTGTGCTCTTTGTCACCACAATGCTCCATGACCACTGTCATCACCATGCCCCATGACCCCAGTCATCACAATGCTCCATAGCACTTGTCATCACAATGCTCCATTATCCCTGTCATCACAATGTTCCATGACTCTTGTCATCAAAATGCCTCATGATCCTTTTACTCACAATGCTCCATGACTCCTTTCATCACATGCTCCATGATACTTGTCATTACACTGTCCCATGACCTTTTTCATAACAATGATCCATGATACCAGTCATCACAATAATCCATGACCATTGTCGTCACAATGCTCCATGCCCCTTTCAACACAATGCTCCATGACAACTGTCACCACAATGCTCCATGGCCTTTGTCATCACAATTATACATGGCCCCTGTAATCACAGTGCTCCATGACCCCTTTCATCACAATGCTCCATGATCACTGTCATCACAATGCCACATGAGCCCTGTCATCACATTGCTCCATGGACCCTGTCATTACAATGCTCCATGACCACTGTCATCACAATGTTCCATGATGGCTGTAATCACAATGACCCATGACACCTTTCCTCAGAAGGCTCCAGTACACCTGGCATCACAATGCTCCAATGCCCGTCTCATCACAAAGTTCCATGATCCCTGTCAGCACAACGTTACAGGACAATTGTCATCACAATGCTCCATGACAACTGTCATCACAATGTTGCCTGCCCATGTCATCAAAATGCTCCATGTCCCCTGTAATCACAATGTTCCATTACACCTGTCATCACAATGTTCCCTGCCCATGTCATCACAATGCTCCATTACCAATGAAATCAAAATGTTCGCCTGCCCTTGTCATCAAAATGCTCCATGGCCCCTTTAATCACAATGCTCCATGAACACTGTCATCACAATGTTCCATGACAGTTGTCATCACAATGCTCCATGACCCCTGTAATCACAATGCTCCTGCCCTTGTCATCACAATGCTCCAGAACTCTTGTCATCATAATGATGAATGCCCATGTCATCACAAAGCTCCATGATACTTGTCATCACAATGTTCCATGGCCTTGTCATCACTATACTCCATGGCCCCCGTCATCACAGTGCTCCATGATACCTTTCATCACAATTCTAGATGACCACTGTCATCACAATGCCCCAAGACACATGTCATCACATTTCGCCATGGCCCTTGTCATCACAATGCTCCATGACCCGTGGCATCACAATGGTCCAGGACACTTGTCATCACAATGATCCATGACCACTTACTTCACAATGCTCCTTGACTCCCGTCATCACAATGCTCCATAGCCTATGCATTCGCAATGCTACATGGTCCCTGTAATCACATTGCTCCATGATCCATTTCATCCCAGTGCTCTATGACCACTGTCATCACCATGCCCCATTATACCTGTCATCACAAAGTTCCATGGCCCCTGTCAGCACAATGTTCCATGACAGATGTCATCACTATCCTCCATGGTCCCTGTAATCACAATGCTCCATCCCCTTGTCAACGCAATGCTCCAGAACTCTTGTCATCATAATGCTCCATGCCCGCCTCATCACAATGCTCCATGACACTTGTCCTCACAATGCTCCATGGCCCCTGTTATCACAGTGTTCCATGTTACCTTTCATCACAATTCTAGATGACCATTGTCATCACAATGCCCCATGACACCTGTCATCACTATTCGCCATGGCACTTGTCATCACAATGCTCCATGATCCCTGTCATCATAATGTTCGATGACACTTGTCGTCACGGTGCTCCATGACCCCTGTCATCACAATATTCACTGCCCATGTAATCACAATGCTCCTGGTCCCCTGTAATCACAATGCTCCATAGCCTTAACATCACAATGCTCCAGAACTCTTGTCATCATTATGCCCCATGCCCATGTCATCACAATGCTCCTTGACCCCTGTCATCACAATGCTCCATGGCCTATGTATTCACAATGCTCCATGGCCCCTGTAGTCACATTGCTCCATGATCCTTTTCATCACAATGCTCTATGACCACTGTCATCACAATGCCACATGACACCTGTCATTACAATGCTCTATGGCCCCTGTCAGCACAATGTTCCATGGCAGATATCATCACAATGATCCATGACCGCTGTCATCACAATGTTCCCTGCCCTTGTCATCTCAATCATCCCTGGCCCCTGTTATCACAATGCCCCATACCCTTGTCATCGCAATGCTCCAGATCACTTCTCATCATAATGCTCCATGCCCATGTCATCACAATGCTCCATGGCCCCTGTCATCACAGTGCTCCGTGATACCTTTCATCGTAATGATAGATGACCACTGTCATCACAATGCTCCATGACACCTGTCATCAGATTTGGTCATGGCCCTTATCATCACAATGCTCCAGGACACTTGTCTTCACAATGTTCCATGGCGCATTTCATCACAATGCTCCATGACCACTTTCATCAAATTGCTCCATGATGCCTGTCCTCACAATGCTCCATGGCCTTTGTCATCAAAATTCTACATGGCCCCTGTAATAACAGTGCTTCAGGACAACATTTATCACAATGCTCCATGACCACTCTCATCACCATGCCAGATAAGACCTTTCATGACAATGCTCCATGGCCCTTGTCATCACAATATTCTATGACTTCTGTCATCACAATGCTCCATGCCCCTGTCATCACAATGCCCCATCACCCCTGCTATTACAATGCTCCATGACCCCTGTCCTCACAATGCCCCAAAACCCTTGTCATCACAATATTCCATGATCCGTGTAATCACGATGATCCATGAACCATTTCTGTACAATGCTCCAGTACCCCGTTCATTAAAATGCTCCATGGCACGTGTCATCAGAATGCTCCAGGAACCCTTCCATCACAATAATCCATGACCCGTTTCCTCACAATTCTCCAGGACCACTTTCATCACAATGCTCCATTTCCTTGTCATCTCAATTCTTCATGGCCCCTGTCATCACAATGATCCATGCCCTTGTCATCAAAATGCTCCAGAACTCTTGTCATCACTATGCTCCATGCCCATGTCATCACAATGCTGCATGACCCCTGTCATCACAATGATACATGACCACTGTCATCGCAATGCCACATGAACCCTGTCATCACATTGCTCCATGATCCCTGTCATTACAATGCTCCATGACCACTGTCATCACAATGTTCCATGATCGCTGTAATCACAATGACCCATGACACCTTTCCTCAGAAGGCTCCATTACGCCTGTCATCAGAATGCTCCAATGCCCATCTCATCACAATGCTCCATGATCCGTGACAGCACAATGTTACAGGACAATTGTCATCACAATGCTCCATGACAACTGTCATCACAATGTTGCCTGCCCATGTCATCAAAATGCTCCATGTCCCCTGTAATCACAATGTTCCATTACACCTGTCATCACAATGTTCCCTGCCCATGTCATCACAATGCTCCTTTACCCATGTCATCGTAGTGATCCATGACCCCTTTCATCACAATGCTCCATGACACCTGTCATCACAATGCTCCGTGCTCTTTGTCACCACAATGCTCCATGACCACTGTCATCACCATGCCCCATGACCCCAGTCATCACAATGCTCCATAGCACTTGTCATCACAATGCTCCATTATCCCTGTCATCACAATGTTCCATGACTCTTGTCATCAAAATGCCTCATGATCCTTTTACTCACAATGCTCCATGACTCCTTTCATCACATGCTCCATGATACTTGTCATTACACTGTCCCATGACCTTTTTCATAACAATGCTCCATGATACCAGTCATCACAATAATCCATGACCATTTTCGTCACAATGCTCCATGCCCCTTTCAACACAATGCTCCATGACAACTGTCACCACAATGCTCCATGGCCTTTGTCATCACAATTATACTTGGCCCCTCTAATCACAGTGCTCCATGACCCCTTTCATCACAATGCTCCATGATCACTGTCATCACAATGCCACATGAGCCCTGTCATCACATTGCTCCATGGCCCCTGTCATTACAATGCTCCATGACCACTGTCATCACAATGTTCCATGATGGCTGTAATCACAATGACCCATGACACCTTTCCTCAGAAGGCTCCATTACGCCTGTCATCAGAATGCTCCAATGCCCATCTCATCACAATGCTCCATGACCCCTGTCATCACAATGCTCCATGGCCTATGTATTCACAATGCTCCATGGCCCCTGTAGTCACATTGCTCCATGATCCTTTTCATCACAATGCTCTATGACCACTGTCATCACAATGCCACATGACACCTGTCAGTACAATGCTCTATGGCCCCTGTCAGCACAATGTTCCATGGCAGATATCATCACAATGATCCATGACCGCTGTCATCACAATGTTCCCTGCCCTTGTCATCTCAATGATCCCTGGCCCCTGTTATCACAATGCCCCATACCCTTGTCATCGCAATGCTCCAGATCACTTCTCATCATAATGCTCCATGCCCATGTCATCACAATGCTCCATGGCCCCTGTCATCACAGTGCTCCGTGATACCTTTCATCGTAATGATAGATGACCACTGTCATCACAATGCTCCATGACACCTGTCATCAGATTTGGCCATGGCCCTTATCATCACAATGCTCCAGGACACTTGTCTTCACAATGTTCCATGGCGCATTTCATCACAATGCTCCATGACCACTTTCATCAAATTGCTCCATGATGCCTGTCATCACAATGCTCCATGGCCTTTGTCATCAAAATTCTACATGGCCCCTGTAATAACAGTGCTTCAGGACAACTTTTATCACAATGCTCCATGACCACTCTCATCACCATGCCAGATAAGACCTTTCATGACAATGCTCCATGGCCCTTGTCATCACAATATTCTATGACTTCTGTCATCACAATGCTCCATGCCCCTGTCATCACAATGCCCCATCACCCCTGCTATTACAATGCTCCATGACACCTGTCCTCACAATGCCCCGAAACCCTTGTCATCACAATGTTCCATGATCCGTGTAATCACGATGATCCATGAACCATTTCTGTACAATGCTCCAGTACCCCGTTCATTAAAATGCTCCATGGCACTTGTCATCAGAATGCTGCAGGAACCCTTCCATCACAATAATCCATGACCCGTTTCCTCACAATTCTCCAGGACCGCTTTCATCACAATGCTCCATTTCCTTGTCATCTCAATTCTTCATGGCCCCTGTCATCACAATGATCCATGCCCTTGTCATCAAAATGCTCCAGAACTCTTGTCATCACTATGCTCCATGCCCATGTCATCACAATGCTGCATGACCCCTGTCATCACAATGATACATGACCACTGTCATCGCAATGACACATGAACCCTGTCATCACATTGCTCCATGGCCCCTGTCATTACAATGCTCCATGACCACAGTCATCACAATGATCCATGATCGCTGTAATCACAATGACCCATGACACCTTTCCTCAGAAGGCTCCATTACGCCTGTCATCAGAATGCTCCAATGCCCATCTCATCACAATGCTCCATGATCCGTGACAGCACAACGTTACAGGACAATTGTCATCACAATGCTCCATGACAACTGTCATCACAATGTTGCCTGCCCATGTCATCAACATGCTCCATGTCCCCTGTAATCACAATGTTCCATTACACCTGTCATCACAATGTTCCCTGCCCATGTCATCACAATGCTCCATTACCCATGTCATCGTAGTGACCCATGACCCCTTTCATCACAATGCTCCATGACACCTGTCATCACAATGCTCCGTGCTCTTTGTCACCACAATGCTCCATGACCACTGTCATCACCATGCCCCATGACCCCAGTCATCACAATGCTCCATAGCACTTGTCATCACAATGCTCCATTATCCCTGTCATCACAATGTTCCATGACTCTTGTCATCAAAATGCCTCATGATCCTTTTACTCACAATGCTCCATGACTCCTTTCATCACATGCTCCATGATACTTGTCATTACACTGTCCCATGACCTTTTTCATAACAATGCTCCATGATACCAGTCATCACAATAATCCATGACCATTGTCGTCACAATGCTCCATGCCCCTTTCAACACAATGCTCCATGACAACTGTCACCACAATGCTCCATGGCCTTTGTCATCACAATTATACATGGCCCCTGTAATCACAGTGCTCCATGACCCCTTTCATCACAATGCTCCATGATCACTGTCATCACAATGCCACATGAGCCCTGTCATCACATTGCTCCATGGACCCTGTCATTACAATGCTCCATGACCACTGTCATCACAATGTTCCATGATGGCTGTAATCACAATGACCCATGACACTTTTCCTCAGAAGGCTCCAGTACACCTGGCATCACAATGCTCCAATGCCCGTCTCATCACAAAGTTCCATGATCCCTGTCAGCACAACGTTACAGGACAATTGTCATCACAATGCTCCATGACAACTGTCATCACAATGTTCCATGACAGTTGTCATCACAATGCTCCATGACCCCTGTAATCACAATGCTCCATGCCCTTGTCATCACAATGCTCCAGAACTCTTGTCATCATAATGATGAATGCCCGTGTCATCACAAAGCTCCATGATACTTGTCATCACAATGTTCCATGGCCTTGTCATCACTATACTCCATGGCCCCCGTCATCACAGTGCTCCATGATACCTTTCATCACAATTCTAGATGACCACTGTCATCACAATGCCCCAAGACACATGTCATCACAATTCGCCATGGCCCTTGTCATCACAATGCTCCATGACCCGTGGCATCACAATGGTCCAGGACACTTGTCATCACAATGATCCATGACCACTTACACCACAATGCTCCTTGACTCCTGTCATCACAATGCTCCATAGCCTATGCATTCGCAATGCTACATGGTCTCTGTAATCACATTGCTCCATGATCCATTTCATCCCAATGCTCTATGACCACTGTCATCACCATGCCCCATTATACCTGTCATCACAATGCTCCATGGCCCCTGTCACCACAATGTTCCATGACAGATGTCCTCACTATCCTCCATGGTCCCTGTAATCACAATGCTCCAGGCCATTTTCTTCACAATGCTCCAGATCTCTTGTCATCATAATGCCCCATGCCCGTGTCATCACAATGCTCCCTGGCCTATGTATTCGCAATGCTCCATGGCCCCTGTAATGACATTGCTCCATGATCCTTTTCATCACAATGCTCTATGACCACTGTCATCACATTGCCACATGACACCTGTCATTACAATGCTCTATGGCCCCTGTCAGCACAATGTTCCATGGCAGATATCATCACAATGATCCATGACCGCTGTCATCACAATGTTCCCTGCCCTTGTCATCTCAATGATCCCTGGCCCCTGTAATCACAATGCCCCATACCCTTGTCATCGCAATGCTCCATATCACTTCTCATCATAATGCTCCATGCCCATGTCATCACAATGCTCCATGGCCCCTGTCATCACAGTGCTCCGTGATACCTTTCATCGTAACGATAGATGACCACTGTCATCACAATGCTCCATGACACCTGTCATCAGATTTGGCCATGGCCCTTATCATCACAATGCTCCAGGACACTTGTCTTCACAATGTTCCATGGCGCATTTCATCACAATGCTCCATGCCCACTTTCATCAAATTGCTCCATGATGCCTGTCCTCACAATGCTCCATGGCCTTTGTCATCAAAATTCTACATGGCCCCTGTAATAACAGTGCTTCAGGACAACATTTATCACAATGTTCCATGACCACTCTCATCACCATGCCAGATAAGACCTTTCATGACAATGCTCCATGGCCCTTGTCATCACAATATTCTATGACTTCTGTCATCACAATGCTCCATGCCCCTGTCATCACAATGCCCAATCACCCCTGCTATTACAATGCTCCATGACCCCTGTCCTCACAATGCCCCGAAACCCTTGTCATCACAATATTCCATGATCCGTGTAATCACGATGATCCATGAACCATTTCTGTACAATGCTCCAGTACCCCGTTCATTAAAATGCTCCATGGCACGTGTCATCAGAATGCTCCAGGAACCCTTCCATCACAATAATCCATGACCCGTTTCCTCACAATTCTCCAGGACCGCTTTCATCACAATGCTCCATTTCCTTGTCATCTCAATTCTTCATGGCCCCTGTCATCACAATGATCCATGCCCTTGTCATCAAAATGCTCCAGAACTATTGTCATCACTATGCTCCATGCCCATGTCATCACAATGCTGCATGACCCCTGTCATCACAATGATACATGACCACTGTCATCGCAATGACACATGAACCCTGTCATCACATTGCTCCATGGCCCCTGTCATTACAATGCTCCATGACCACAGTCATCACAATGTTCCATGATCGCTGTAATCACAATGACCCATGACACCTTTCCTCAGAAGGCTCCATTACGCCTGTCATCAGAATGCTCCAATGCCCATCTCATCACAATGCTCCATGATCCGTGACAGCACAACGTTACAGGACAATTGTCATCACAATGCTCCATGACAACTGTAATCACAATGTTGCCTGCCCATGTCATCAAAATGCTCCATGTCCCCTGTAATCACAATGTTCCATTACACCTGTCATCACAATGTTCCCTGCCCATGTCATCACAATGCTCCATTACCAATGAAATCAAAATGTTCGCCTGCCCTTGTCATCAAAATGCTCCATGGCCCCTTTAATCACAATGCTCCATGAACACTGTCATCACAATGTTCCATGACAGTTGTCATCACAATGCTCCATGACCCCTGTAATCACAATGCTCCATGCCCTTGTCATCACAATGCTCCAGAACTCTTGTCATCATAATGATGAATGCCCGTGTCATCACAAAGCTCCATGATACTTGTCATCACAATGTTCCATGGCCTTGTCATCACTATACTCCATGGCCCCCGTCATCACAGTGCTCCATGATACCTTTCATCACAATTCTAGATGACCACTGTCATCACAATGCCCCAAGACACATGTCATCACAATTCGCCATGGCCCTTGTCATCACAATGCTCCATGACCCGTGGCATCACAATGGTCCAGGACACTTGTCATCACAATGATCCATGACCACTTACATCACAATGCTCCTTGACTCCCGTCATCACAATGCTCCATAGCCTATGCATTCGCAATGCTACATGGTCCCTGTAATCACATTGCTCCATGATCCATTTCATCCCAGTGCTCTATGACCACTGTCATCACCATGCCCCATTATACCTGTCATCACAAAGTTCCATGGCCCCTGTCAGCACAATGTTCCATGACAGATGTCATCACTATCCTCCATGGTCCCTGTAATCACAATGCTCCATCCCCTTGTCAACGCAATGCTCCAGAACTCTTGTCATCATAATGCTCCATGCCCGCCTCATCACAATGCTCCATGACACTTGTCCTCACAATGCTCCATGGCCTTTGTCATCGCAATGCTCCATGGCCCCTGTTATCACAGTGCTCCATGTTACCTTTCATCACAATTCTAGATGACCATTGTCATCACAATGCCCCATGACACCTGTCATCACTATTCGCCATGGCACTTGTCATCACAATGCTCCATGATCCCTGTCATCATAATGTTCGATGACACTTGTCGTCACGGTGCTCCATGACCCCTGTCATCACAATATTCACTGCCCATGTAATCACAATGCTCCTGGTCCCCTGTAATCACAATGCTCCATAGCCTTAACATCACAATGCTCCAGAACTCTTGTCATCATTATGCCCCATGCCCATGTCATCACAATGCTCCTTGACCCCTGTCATCACAATGCTCCATGGCCTATGTATTCACAATGCTCCATGGCCCCTGTAGTCACATTGCTCCATGATCCTTTTCATCACAATGCTCTATGACCACTGTCATCACAATGCCACATGACACCTGTCATTACAATGCTCTATGGCCCCTGTCAGCACAATGTTCCATGGCAGATATCATCACAATGATCCATGACCGCTGTCATCACAATGTTCCCTGCCCTTGTCATCTCAATGATCCCTGGCCCCTGTAATCACAATGCCCCATACCCTTGTCATCGCAATGCTCCAGATCACTTCTCATCATAATGCTCCATGCCCATGTCATCACAATGCTCCATGGCCCCTGTCATCACAGTGCTCCATGATACCTTTCATCGTAATGATAGATGACCACTGTCATCACAATGCTCCATGACACCTGTCATCAGATTTGGCCATGGCCCTTATCATCACAATGCTCCAGGACACTTGTCTTCACAATGTTCCATGGCGCATTTCATCACAATGCTCCATGACCACTTTCATCAAATTGCTCCATGATGCCTGTCCTCACAATGCTCCATGGCCTTTGTCATCAAAATTCTACATGGCCCCTGTAATAACAGTGCTTCAGGACAACTTTTATCACAATGCTCCATGACCACTCTCATCACCATGCCAGATAAGACCTTTCATGACAATGCTCCATGGCCCTTGTCATCACAATATTCTATGACTTCTGTCATCACAATGCTCCATGCCCCTGTCATCACAATGCCCCATCACCCCTGCTATTACAATGCTCCATGACCCCTGTCCTCACAATGCCCCGAAACCCTTGTCATCACAATATTCCATGATCCGTGTAATCACGATGATCCATGAACCATTTCTGTACAATGCTCCAGTACCCCGTTCATTAAAATGCTCCATGGCACTTGTCATCAGAATGCTGCAGGAACCCTTCCATCACAATAATCCATGACCCGTTTCCTCACAATTCTCCAGGACCGCTTTCATCACAATGCTCCATTTCCTTGTCATCTCAATTCTTCATGGCCCCTGTCATCACAATGATCCATGCCCTTGTCATCAAAATGCTCCAGAACTCTTGTCATCACTATGCTCCATGCCCATGTCATCACAATGCTGCATGACCCCTGTCATCACAATGATATATGACCACTGTCATCACAATGCCACATGAGCCCTGTCATCACATTGCTCCATAGCCCCTGTCATTACAATGCTCCATGACCACTGTCATCACAATGTTCCATGATCGCTGTAATCACAATGACCCATGACACCTTTCCTCAGAAGGCTCCATTACCCCTGTCATCAGAATGCTCCAATGCCCATCTCATCACAATGCTCCATGATCCGTGACAGCACAATGTTACAGGACAATTGTCATCACAATGCTCCATGACAACTGTCATCACAATGTTGCCTGCCCATGTCATCAAAATGCTCCATGTCCCCTGTAATCACAATGTTCCATTACACCTGTCATCACAATGTTCCCTGCCCATGTCATCACAATGCTCCATTACCCATGTCATCGTAGTGATCCATGACCCCTTTCATCACAATGCTCCATGACACCTGTCATCACAATGCTCCGTGCTCTTTGTCACCACAATGCTCCATGACCACTGTCATCACCATGCCCCATGACCCCAGTCATCACAATGCTCCATAGCACTTGTCATCACAATGCTCCATTATCCCTGTCATCACAATGTTCCATGACTCTTGTCATCGAAATGCCTCATGATCCTTTTACTCACAATGCTCCATGACTCCTTTCATCACATGCTCCATGATACTTGTCATTACACTGTCCCATGACCTTTTTCATAACAATGCTCCATGATACCAGTCATCACAATAATCCATGACCATTTTCGTCACAATGCTCCATGCCCCTTTCAACACAATGCTCCATGACAACTGTCACCACAATGCTCCATGGCCTTTGTCATCACAATTATACTTGGCCCCTGTAATCACAGTGCTCCATGACCCCTTTCATCACAATGCTCCATGATCACTGTCATCACAATGCCACATGAGCCCTGTCATCACATTGCTCCATGGCCCCTGTCATTACAATGCTCCATGACCACTGTCATCACAATGTTCCATGATGGCTGTAATCACAATGACCCATGACACCTTTCCTCAGAAGGCTCCAGTACACCTGTCATCACAATGCTCCAATGCCCGTCTCATCACAAAGTTCCATGATCCCTGTCAGCACAACGTTACAGGACAATTGTCATCACAATGCTCCATGACAACTGTCATCACAATGTTGCCTGCCCATGTCATCAAAATGCTCCATGTCCCCTGTAATCACAATGTTCTATTACACCTGTCATCACAATGTTCCCTGCCCATGTCATCACAATGCTCCATTACCAATGAAATCAAAATGTTCGCCTGCCCTTGTCATCAAAACGCTCCATGGCCCCTTTAATCACAATGCTCCATGAACACTGTCATCACAATGTTCCATGACAGTTGTCATCACAATGCTCCATGACCCCTGTAATCACAATTCTCCTGCCCTTTTCATCACAATGCTCCAGAACTCTTGTCATCATAATGATGAATGCCCGTGTCATCACAAAGCTCCATGATACTTGTCATCACAATGTTCCATGGCCTTGTCATCACTATACTCCATGGCCCCCGTCATCACAGTGCTCCATGATACCTTTCATCACAATTCTAGATGACCACTGTCATCACAATGCCCCAAGACACATGTCATCACAATTCGCCATGGCCCTTGTCATCACAATGCTCCATGACCCGTGGCATCACAATGGTCCAGGACACTTGTCATCACAATGATCCATGACCACTTACATCACAATGCTCCTTGACTCCCGTCATCACAATGCTCCATAGCCTATGCATTTGCAATGCTACATGGTCCCTGTAATCACATTGCTCCATGATCCATTTCATCCCAGTGCTCTATGACCACTGTCATCACCATGCCCCATTATACCTGTCATCACAAAGTTCCATGGCCCCTGTCAGCACAATGTTCCATGACAGATGTCATCACTATCCTCCATGGTCCCTGTAATCACAATGCTCCATCCCCTTGTCAACGCAATGCTCCAGAACTCTTGTCATCATAATGCTCCATGCCCGCCTCATCACAATGCTCCATGACACTTGTCCTCACAATTCTCCATGGCCCCTGTTATCACAGTGCTCCATGTTACCTTTCATCACAATTCTAGATGACCATTGTCATCACAATGCCCCATGACACCTGTCATCACTATTCGCCATGGCACTTGTCATCACAATGCTCCATGATCCCTGTCATCATAATGTTCGATGACACTTGTCGTCACGGTGCTCCATGACCCCTGTCATCACAATATTCACTGCCCATGTAATCACAATGCTCCTGGTCCCCTGTAATCACAATGCTCCATAGCCTTAACATCACAATGCTCCAGAACTCTTGTCATCATTATGCCCCATGCCCATGTCATCACAATGCTCCTTGACCCCTGTCATCACAATGCTCCATGGCCTATGTATTCACAATGCTCCATGGCCCCTGTAGTCACATTGCTCCATGATCCTTTTCATCACAATGCTCTATGACCACTGTCATCACAATGCCACATGACACCTGTCATTACAATGCTCTATGGCCCCTGTCAGCACAATGTTCCATGGCAGATATCATCACAATGATCCATGACCGCTGTCATCACAATGTTCCCTGCCCTTGTCATCTCAATGATCCCTGGCCCCTGTAATCACAATGCCCCATACCCTTGTCATCGCAATGCTCCAGATCACTTCTCATCATAATGCTCCATGCCCATGTCATCACAATGCTCCATGGCCCCTGTCATCACAGTGCTCCGTGATACCTTTCATCGTAATGATAGATGACCACTGTCATCACAATGCTCCATGACACCTGTCATCAGATTTGGCCATGGCCCTTATCATCACAATGCTCCAGGACACTTGTCTTCACAATGTTCCATGGCGCATTTCATCACAATGCTCCATGACCACTTTCATCAAATTGCTCCATGATGCCTGTCCTCACAATGCTCCATGGCCTTTGTCATCAAAATTCTACATGGCCCCTGTAATAACAGTGCTTCAGGACAACATTTATCACAATGCTCCATGACCACTCTCATCACCATGCCAGATAAGACCTTTCATGACAATGCTCCATGGCCCTTGTCATCACAATATTCTATGACTTCTGTCATCACAATGCTCCATGCCCCTGTCATCACAATGCCCCATCACCCCTGCTATTACAATGCTCCATGACCCCTGTCCTCACAATGCCCCGAAACCCTTGTCATCACAATATTCCATGATCCGTGTAATCACGATGATCCATGAACCATTTCTGTACAATGCTCCAGTACCCCGTTCATTAAAATGCTCCATGGCACGTGTCATCAGAATGCTCCAGGAACCCTTCCATCACAATAATCCATGACCCGTTTCCTCACAATTCTCCAGGACCGCTTTCATCACAATGCTCCATTTCCTTGTCATCTCAATTCTTCATGGCCCCTGTCATCACAATGATCCATGCCCTTGTCATCAAAATGCTCCAGAACTCTTGTCATCACTATGCTCCATGCCCATGTCATCACAATGCTGCATGACCCCTGTCATCACAATGATACATGACCACTGTCATCGCAATGACACATGAACCCTGTCATCACATTGCTCCATGGCCCCTGTCATTACAATGCTCCATGACCACAGTCATCACAATGTTCCATGATCGCTGTAATCACAATGACCCATGACACCTTTCCTCAGAAGGCTCCATTACGCCTGTCATCAGAATGCTCCAATGCCCATCTCATCACAATGCTCCATGATCCGTGACAGCACAATGTTACAGGACAATTGTCATCACAATGCTCCATGACAACTGTCATCACAATGTTGCCTGCCCATGTCATCAAAATGCTCCATGTCCCCTGTAATCACAATGTTCCATTACACCTGTCATCACAATGTTCCCTGCCCATGTCATCACAATGCTCCATTACCCATGTCATCGTAGTGATCCATGACCCCTTTCATCACAATGCTCCATGACACCTGTCATCACAATGCTCTGTGCTCTTTGTCACCACAATGCTCCATGACCACTGTCATCACCATGCCCCATGACCCCAGTCATCACAATGCTCCATAGCACTTGTCATCACAATGCTCCATTATCCCTGTCATCACAATGTTCCATGACTCTTGTCATCAAAATGCCTCATGATCCTTTTACTCACAATGCTCCATGACTCCTTTCATCACATGCTCCATGATACTTGTCATTACACTGTCCCATGACCTTTTTCATAACAATGCTCCATGATACCAGTCATCACAATAATCCATGACCATTTTCGTCACAATGCTCCATGCCCCTTTCAACACAATGCTCCATGACAACTGTCACCACAATGCTCCATGGCCTTTGTCATCACAATTATACTTGGCCCCTGTAATCACAGTGCTCCATGACCCCTTTCATCACAATGCTCCATGATCACTGTCATCACAATGCCACATGAGCCCTGTCATCACATTGCTCCATGGCCCCTGTCATTACAATGCTCCATGACCACTGTCATCACAATGTTCCATGATGGCTGTAATCACAATGACCCATGACACCTTTCCTCAGAAGGCTCCAGTACACCTGTCATCACAATGTTCCAATGCCTGTCTCATCACAAAGTTCCATGATCCCTGTCAGCACAACGTTACAGGACAATTGTCATCACAATGCTCCATGACAACTGTCATCACAATGTTGCCTGCCCATGTCATCAAAATGCTCCATGTCCCCTGTAATCACAATGTTCCATTACACCTGTCATCACAATGTTCCCTGCCCATGTCATCACAATGCTCCATTACCAATGAAATCAAAATGTTCGCCTGCCCTTGTCATCAAAATGCTCCATGGCCCCTTTAATCACAATGCTCCATGAACACTGTCATCACAATGTTCCATGACAGTTGTCATCACAATGCTCCATGACCCCTGTAATCACAATGCTCCTGCCCTTGTCATCACAATGCTCCAGAACTCTTATCATCATAATGATGAATGCCCATGTCATCACAAAGCTCCATGATACTTGTCATCACAATGTTCCATGGCCTTGTCATCACTATACTCCATGGCCCCCGTCATCACAGTGCTCCATGATACCTTTCATCACAATTCTAGATGACCACTGTCATCACAATGCCCCAAGACACATGTCATCACATTTCGCCATGGCCCTTGTCATCACAATGCTCCATGACCCGTGGCATCACAATGGTCCAGGACACTTGTCATCACAATGATCCATGACCACTTACTTCACAATGCTCCTTGACTCCCGTCATCACAATGCTCCATAGCCTATGCATTCGCAATGCTACATGGTCCCTGTAATCACATTGCTCCATGATCCATTTCATCCCAGTGCTCTATGACCACTGTCATCACCATGCCCCATTATACCTGTCATCACAAAGTTCCATGGCCCCTGTCAGCACAATGTTCCATGACAGATGTCATCACTATCCTCCATGGTCCCTGTAATCACAATGCTCCATCCCCTTGTCAACGCAATGCTCCAGAACTCTTGTCATCATAATGCTCCATGCCCGCCTCATCACAATGCTCCATGACACTTGTCCTCACAATGCTCCATGGCCCCTGTTATCACAGTGCTCCATGTTACCTTTCATCACAATTCTAGATGACCATTGTCATCACAATGCCCCATGACACCTGTCATCACTATTCGCCATGGCACTTGTCATCACAATGCTCCATGATCCCTGTCATCATAATGTTCGATGACACTTGTCGTCACGGTGCTCCATGACCCCTGTCATCACAATATTCACTGCCCATGTAATCACAATGCTCCTGGTCCCCTGTAATCACAATGCTCCATAGCCTTAACATCACAATGCTCCAGAACTCTTGTCATCATTATGCCCCATGCCCATGTCATCACAATGCTCCTTGACCCCTGTCATCACAATGCTCCATGGCCTATGTATTCACAATGCTCCATGGCCCCTGTAGTCACATTGCTCCATGATCCTTTTCATCACAATGCTCTATGACCACTGTCATCACAATGCCACATGACACCTGTCATTACAATGCTCTATGGCCCCTGTCAGCACAATGTTCCATGGCAGATATCATCACAATGATCCATGACCGCTGTCATCACAATGTTCCCTGCCCTTGTCATCTCAATGATCCCTGGCCCCTGTAATCACAATGCCCCATACCCTTGTCATCGCAATGCTCCAGATCACTTCTCATCATAATGCTCCATGCCCATGTCATCACAATGCTCCATGGCCCCTGTCATCACAGTGCTCCGTGATACCTTTCATCGTAATGATAGATGACCACTGTCATCACAATGCTCCATGACACCTGTCATCAGATTTGGCCATGGCCCTTATCATCACAATGCTCCAGGACACTTGTCTTCACAATGTTCCATGGCGCATTTCATCACAATGCTCCATGACCACTTTCATCAAATTGCTCCATGATGCCTGTCCTCACAATGCTCCATGGCCTTTGTCATCAAAATTCTACATGGCCCCGGTAATAACAGTGCTTCAGGACAACATTTATCACAATGCTCCATGACCACTCTCATCACCATGCCAGATAAGACCTTTCATGACAATGCTCCATGGCCCTTGTCATCACAATATTCTATGACTTCTGTCATCACAATGCTCCATGCCCCTGTCATCACAATGCCCCATCACCCCTGCTATTACAATGCTCCATGACCCCTGTCCTCACAATGCCCCGAAACCCTTGTCATCACAATATTCCATGATCCGTGTAATCACGATGATCCATGAACCATTTCTGTACAATGCTCCAGTACCCCGTTCATTAAAATGCTCCATGGCACGTGTCATCAGAATGCTCCAGGAACCCTTCCATCACAATAATCCATGACCCGTTTCCTCACAATTCTCCAGGACCGCTTTCATCACAATGCTCCATTTCCTTGTCATCTCAATTCTTCATGGCCCCTGTCATCACAATGATCCATGCCTTTGTCATCAAAATGCTCCAGAACTCTTGTCATCACTATGCTCCATGCCCATGTCATCACAATGCTGCATGACCCCTGTCATCACAATGATACATGACCACTGTCATCGCAATGCCACATGAACCCTGTCATCACATTGCTCCATGATCCCTGTCATTACAATGCTCCATGACCACTGTCATCACAATGTTCCATGATCGCTGTAATCACAATGACCCATGACACCTTTCCTCAGAAGGCTCCATTACGCCTGTCATCAGAATGCTCCAATGCCCATCTCATCACAATGCTCCATGATCCGTGACAGCACAATGTTACAGGACAATTGTCATCACAATGCTCCATGACAACTGTCATCACAATGTTGCCTGCCCATGTCATCAAAATGCTCCATGTCCCCTGTAATCACAATGTTCCATTACACCTGTCATCACAATGTTCCCTGCCCATGCCATCACAATGCTCCATTACCCATGTCATCGTAGTGATCCATGACCCCTTTCATCACAATGCTCCATGACACCTGTCATCACAATGCTCCGTGCTCTTTGTCACCACAATGCTCCATGACCACTGTCATCACCATGCCCCATGACCCCAGTCATCACAATGCTCCATAACACTTGTCATCACAATGCTCCATTATCCCTGTCATCACAATGTTCCATGACTCTTGTCATCAAAATGCCTCATGATCCTTTTACTCACAATGCTCCATGACTCCTTTCATCACATGCTCCATGATACTTGTCATTACACTGTCCCATGACCTTTTTCATAACAATGCTCCATGATACCAGTCATCACAATAATCCATGACCATTGTCGTCACAATGCTCCATGCCCCTTTCAACACAATGCTCCATGACAACTGTCACCACAATGCTCCATGGCCTTTGTCATCACAATTATACTTGGCCCCTGTAATCACAGTGCTCCATGACCCCTTTCATCACAATGCTCCATGATCACTGTCATCACAATGCCACATGAGCCCTGTCATCACATTGCTCCATGGCCCCTGTCATTACAATGCTCCATGACCACTGTCATCACAATGTTCCATGATGGCTGTAATCACAATGACCCATGACACCTTTCCTCAGAAGGCTCCAGTACACCTGTCATCACAATGTTCCAATGCCTGTCTCATCACAAAGTTCCATGATCCCTGTCAGCACAACGTTACAGGACAATTGTCATCACAATGCTCCATGACAACTGTCATCACAATGTTGCCTGCCCATGTCATCAAAATGCTCCATGTCCCCTGTAATCACAATGTTCCATTACACCTGTCATCACAATGTTCCCTGCCCATGTCATCACAATGCTCCATTACCAATGAAATCAAAATGTTCGCCTGCCCTTGTCATCAAAATGCTCCATGGCCCCTTTAATCACAATGCTCCATGAACACTGTCATCACAATGTTCCATGACAGTTGTCATCACAATGCTCCATGACCCCTGTAATCACAATGCTCCTGCCCTTGTCATCACAATGCTCCAGAACTCTTATCATCATAATGATGAATGCCCATGTCATCACAAAGCTCCATGATACTTGTCATCACAATGTTCCATGGCCTTGTCATCACTATACTCCATGGCCCCCGTCATCACAGTGCTCCATGATACCTTTCATCACAATTCTAGATGACCACTGTCATCACAATGCCCCAAGACACATGTCATCACATTTCGCCATGGCCCTTGTCATCACAATGCTCCATGACCCGTGGCATCACAATGGTCCAGGACACTTGTCATCACAATGATCCATGACCACTTACTTCACAATGCTCCTTGACTCCCGTCATCACAATGCTCCATAGCCTATGCATTCGCAATGCTACATGGTCCCTGTAATCACATTGCTCCATGATCCATTTCATCCCAGTGCTCTATGACCACTGTCATCACCATGCCCCATTATACCTGTCATCACAAAGTTCCATGGCCCCTGTCAGCACAATGTTCCATGACAGATGTCATCACTATCCTCCATGGTCCCTGTAATCACAATGCTCCATCCCCTTGTCAACGCAATGCTCCAGAACTCTTGTCATCATAATGCTCCATGCCCGCCTCATCACAATGCTCCATGACACTTGTCCTCACAATGCTCCATGGCCCCTGTTATCACAGTGCTCCATGTTACCTTTCATCACAATTCTAGATGACCATTGTCATCACAATGCCCCATGACACCTGTCATCACTATTCGCCATGGCACTTGTCATCACAATGCTCCATGATCCCTGTCATCATAATGTTCGATGACACTTGTCGTCACGGTGCTCCATGACCCCTGTCATCACAATATTCACTGCCCATGTAATCACAATGCTCCTGGTCCCCTGTAATCACAATGCTCCATAGCCTTAACATCACAATGCTCCAGAACTCTTGTCATCATTATGCCCCATGCCCATGTCATCACAATGCTCCTTGACCCCTGTCATCACAATGCTCCATGGCCTATGTATTCACAATGCTCCATGGCCCCTGTAGTCACATTGCTCCATGATCCTTTTCATCACAATGCTCTATGACCACTGTCATCACAATGCCACATGACACCTGTCATTACAATGCTCTATGGCCCCTGTCAGCACAATGTTCCATGGCAGATATCATCACAATGATCCATGACCGCTGTCATCACAATGTTCCCTGCCCTTGTCATCTCAATGATCCCTGGCCCCTGTAATCACAATGCCCCATACCCTTGTCATCGCAATGCTCCAGATCACTTCTCATCATAATGCTCCATGCCCATGTCATCACAATGCTCCATGGCCCCTGTCATCACAGTGCTCCGTGATACCTTTCATCATAATGATAGATGACCACTGTCATCACAATGCTCCATGACACCTGTCATCAGATTTGGCCATGGCCCTTATCATCACAATGCTCCAGGACACTTGTCTTCACAATGTTCCATGGCGCATTTCATCACAATGCTCCATGACCACTTTCATCAAATTGCTCCATGATGCCTGTCCTCACAATGCTCCATGGCCTTTGTCATCAAAATTCTACATGGCCCCGGTAATAACAGTGCTTCAGGACAACATTTATCACAATGCTCCATGACCACTCTCATCACCATGCCAGATAAGACCTTTCATGACAATGCTCCATGGCCCTTGTCATCACAATATTCTATGACTTCTGTCATCACAATGCTCCATGCCCCTGTCATCACAATGCCCCATCACCCCTGCTATTACAATGCTCCATGACCCCTGTCCTCACAATGCCCCGAAACCCTTGTCATCACAATATTCCATGATCCGTGTAATCACGATGATCCATGAACCATTTCTGTACAATGCTCCAGTACCCCGTTCATTAAAATGCTCCATGGCACGTGTCATCAGAATGCTCCAGGAACCCTTCCATCACAATAATCCATGACCCGTTTCCTCACAATTCTCCAGGACCGCTTTCATCACAATGCTCCATTTCCTTGTCATCTCAATTCTTCATGGCCCCTGTCATCACAATGATCCATGCCTTTGTCATCAAAATGCTCCAGAACTCTTGTCATCACTATGCTCCATGCCCATGTCATCACAATGCTGCATGACCCCTGTCATCACAATGATACATGACCACTGTCATCGCAATGCCACATGAACCCTGTCATCACATTGCTCCATGATCCCTGTCATTACAATGCTCCATGACCACTGTCATCACAATGTTCCATGATCGCTGTAATCACAATGACCCATGACACCTTTCCTCAGAAGGCTCCATTACGCCTGTCATCAGAATGCTCCAATGCCCATCTCATCACAATGCTCCATGATCAGTGACAGCACAATGGTACAGGACAATTGTCATCACAATGCTCCATGACAACTGTCATCACAATGTTGCCTGCCCATGTCATCAAAATGTTCCATGTCCCCTGTAATCACAATGTTCCATTACACCTGTCATCACAATGTTCCCTGCCCATGCCATCACAATGCTCCATTACCCATGTCATCGTAGTGATCCATGACCCCTTTCATCACAATGCTCCATGACACCTGTCATCACAATGCTCCGTGCTCTTTGTCACCACAATGCTCCATGACCACTGTCATCACCATGCCCCATGACCCCAGTCATCACAATGCTCCATAGCACTTGTCATCACAATGCTCCATTATCCCTGTCATCACAATGTTCCATGACTCTTGTCATCAAAATGCCTCATGATCCTTTTACTCACAATGCTCCATGACTCCTTTCATCACATGCTCCATGATACTTGTCATTACACTGTCCCATGACCTTTTTCATAACAATGCTCCATGATACCAGTCATCACAATAATCCATGACCATTTTCGTCACAATGCTCCATGCCCCTTTCAACACAATGCTCCATGACAACTGTCACCACAATGCTCCATGGCCTTTGTCATCACAATTATACTTGGCCCCTGTAATCACAGTGCTCCATGACCCCTTTCATCACAATGCTCCATGATCACTGTCATCACAATGCCACATGAGCCCTGTCATCACATTGCTCCATGGCCCCTGTCATTACAATGCTCCATGACCACTGTCATCACAATGTTCCATGATGGCTGTAATCACAATGACCCATGACACCTTTCCTCAGAAGGCTCCAGTACACCTGTCATCACAATGTTCCAATGCCTGTCTCATCACAAAGTTCCATGATCCCTGTCAGCACAACGTTACAGGACAATTGTCATCACAATGCTCCATGACAACTGTCATCACAATGTTGCCTGCCCATGTCATCAAAATGCTCCATGTCCCCTGTAATCACAATGTTCCATTACACCTGTCATCACAATGTTCCCTGCCCATGTCATCACAATGCTCCATTACCAATGAAATCAAAATGTTCGCCTGCCCTTGTCATCAAAATGCTCCATGGCCCCTTTAATCACAATGCTCCATGAACACTGTCATCACAATGTTCCATGACAGTTGTCATCACAATGCTCCATGACCCCTGTAATCACAATGCTCCTGCCCTTGTCATCACAATGCTCCAGAACTCTTGTCATCATAATGATGAATGCCCATGTCATCACAAAGCTCCATGATACTTGTCATCACAATGTTCCATGGCCTTGTCATCACTATACTCCATGGCCCCCGTCATCACAGTGCTCCATGATACCTTTCATCACAATTCTAGATGACCACTGTCATCACAATCCCCAAGACACATGTCATCACATTTCGCCATGGCCCTTGTCATCACAATGCTCCATGACCCGTGGCATCACAATGGTCCAGGACACTTGTCATCACAATGATCCATGACCACTTACTTCACAATGCTCCTTGACTCCCGTCATCACAATGCTCCATAGCCTATGCATTCGCAATGCTACATGGTCCCTGTAATCACATTGCTCCATGATCCATTTCATCCCAGTGCTCTATGACCACTGTCATCACCATGCCCCATTATACCTGTCATCACAAAGTTCCATGGCCCCTGTCAGCACAATGTTCCATGACAGATGTCATCACTATCCTCCATGGTCCCTGTAATCACAATGCTCCATCCCCTTGTCAACGCAATGCTCCAGAACTCTTGTCATCATAATGCTCCATGCCCGCCTCATCACAATGCTCCATGACACTTGTCCTCACAATGCTCCATGGCCCCTGTTATCACAGTGCTCCATGTTACCTTTCATCACAATTCTAGATGACCATTGTCATCACAATGCCCCATGACACGTGTCATCACTATTCGCCATGGCACTTGTCATCACAATGCTCCATGATCCCTGTCATCATAATGTTCGATGACACTTGTCGTCACGGTGCTCCATGACCCCTGTCATCACAATATTCACTGCCCATGTAAACACAATGCTCCTGGTCCCCTGTAATCACAATGCTCCATAGCCTTAACATCACAATGCTCCAGAACTCTTGTCATCATTATGCCCCATGCCCATGTCATCACAATGCTCCTTGACCCCTGTCATCACAATGCTCCATGGCCTATGTATTCACAATGCTCCATGGCCCCTGTAGTCACATTGCTCCATGATCCTTTTCATCACAATGCTCTATGACCACTGTCATCACAATGCCACATGACACCTGTCATTACAATGCTCTATGGCCCCTGTCAGCACAATGTTCCATGGCAGATATCATCACAATGATCCATGACCGCTGTCATCACAATGTTCCCTGCCCTTGTCATCTCAATGATCCCTGGCCCCTGTAATCACAATGCCCCATACCCTTGTCATCGCAATGCTCCAGATCACTTCTCATCATAATGCTCCATGCCCATGTCATCACAATGCTCCATGGCCCCTGTCATCACAGTGCTCCGTGATACCTTTCATCGTAATGATAGATGACCACTGTCATCACAATGCTCCATGACACCTGTCATCAGATTTGGCCATGGCCCTTATCATCACAATGCTCCAGGACACTTGTCTTCACAATGTTCCATGGCGCATTTCATCACAATGCTCCATGACCACTTTCATCAAATTGCTCCATGATGCCTGTCCTCACAATGCTCCATGGCCTTTGTCATCAAAATTCTACATGGCCCCTGTAATAACAGTGCTTCAGGACAACATTTATCACAATGCTCCATGACCACTCTCATCACCATGCCAGATAAGACCTTTCATGACAATGCTCCATGGCCCTTGTCATCACAATATTCTATGACTTCTGTCATCACAATGCTCCATGCCCCTGTCATCACAATGCCCCATCACCCCTGCTATTACAATGCTCCATGACCCCTGTCCTCACAATGCCCCGAAACCCTTGTCATCACAATATTCCATGATCCATGTAATCACGATGATCCATGAACCATTTCTGTACAATGCTCCAGTACCCCGTTCATTAAAATGCTCCATGGCACGTGTCATCAGAATGCTCCAGGAACCCTTCCATCACAATAATCCATGACCCGTTTCCTCACAATTCTCCAGGACCGCTTTCATCACAATGCTCCATTTCCTTGTCATCTCAATTCTTCATGGCCCCTGTCATCACAATGATCCATGCCCTTGTCATCAAAATGCTCCAGAACTCTTGTCATCACTATGCTCCATGCCCATGTCATCACAATGCTGCATGACCCCTGTCATCACAATGATACATGACCACTGTCATCGCAATGCCACATGAACCCTGTCATCACATTGCTCCATGATCCCTGTCATTACAATGCTCCATGACCACTGTCATCACAATGTTCCATGATCGCTGTAATCACAATGACCCATGACACCTTTCCTCAGAAGGCTCCATTACGCCTGTCATCAGAATGCTCCAATGCCCATCTCATCACAATGCTCCATGATCCGTGACAGCACAACGTTACAGGACAATTGTCATCACAATGCTCCATGACAACTGTCATCACAATGTTGCCTGCCCATGTCATCAACATGCTCCATGTCCCCTGTAATTACAATGTTCCATTACATCTGTCATCACAATGTTCCCTGCCCATGTCATCACAATGCTCCATTACCCATGTCATCGTAGTGATCCATGACCCCTTTCATCACAATGCTCCATGACACCTGTCATCACAATGCTCCGTGCTCTTTGTCACCACAATGCTCCATGACCACTGTCATCACCATGCCCCATGACCCCAGTCATCACAATGCTCCATAGCACTTGTCATCACAATGCTCCATTATCCCTGTCATCACAATGTTCCATGACTCTTGTCATCAAAATGCCTCATGATCCTTTTACTCACAATGCTCCATGACTCCTTTCATCACATGCTCCATGATACTTGTCATTACACTGTCCCATGACCTTTTTCATAACAATGCTCCATGATACCAGTCATCACAATAATCCATGACCATTTTCGTCACAATGCTCCATGCCCCTTTCAACACAATGCTCCATGACAACTGTCACCACAATGCTCCATGGCCTTTGTCATCACAATTATACTTGGCCCCTGTAATCACAGTGCTCCATGACCCCTTTCATCACAATGCTCCATGATCACTGTCATCACAATGCCACATGAGCCCTGTCATCACATTGCTCCATGGCCCCTGTCATTACAATGCTCCATGACCACTGTCATCACAATGTTCCATGATGGCTGTAATCACAATGACCCATGACACCTTTCCTCAGAAGGCTCCAGTACACCTGTCATCACAATGTTCCAATGCCTGTCTCATCACAAAGTTCCATGATCCCTGTCAGCACAACGTTACAGGACAATTGTCATCACAATGCTCCATGACAACTGTCATCACAATGTTGCCTGCCCATGTCATCAAAATGCTCCATGTCCCCTGTAATCACAATGTTCCATTACACCTGTCATCACAATGTTCCCTGCCCATGTCATCACAATGCTCCATTACCAATGAAATCAAAATGTTCGCCTGCCCTTGTCATCAAAATGCTCCATGGCCCCTTTAATCACAATGCTCCATGAACACTGTCATCACAATGTTCCATGACAGTTGTCATCACAATGCTCCATGACCCCTGTAATCACAATGCTCCATGCCCTTGTCATCACAATGCTCCAGAACTCTTGTCATCATAATGATGAATGCCCGTGTCATCACAAAGCTCCATGATACTTGTCATCACAATGTTCCATGGCCTTGTCATCACTATACTCCATGGCCCCCGTCATCACAGTGCTCCATGATACCTTTCATCACAATTCTAGATGACCACTGTCATCACAATGCCCCAAGACACATGTCATCACATTTCGCCATGGCCCTTGTCATCACAATGCTCCATGACCCGTGGCATCACAATGGTCCAGGACACTTGTCATCACAATGATCCATGACCACTTACTTCACAATGCTCCTTGACTCCCGTCATCACAATGCTCCATAGCCTATGCATTCGCAATGCTACATGGTCCCTGTAATCACATTGCTCCATGATCCATTTCATCCCAGTGCTCTATGACCACTGTCATCACCATGCCCCATTATACCTGTCATCACAAAGTTCCATGGCCCCTGTCAGCACAATGTTCCATGACAGATGTCATCACTATCCTCCATGGTCCCTGTAATCACAATGCTCCATCCCCTTGTCAACGCAATGCTCCAGAACTCTTGTCATCATAATGCTCCATGCCCGCCTCATCACAATGCTCCATGACACTTGTCCTCACAATGCTCCATGGCCCCTGTTATCACAGTGCTCCATGTTACCTTTCATCACAATTCTAGATGACCATTGTCATCACAATGCCCCATGACACCTGTCATCACTATTCGCCATGGCACTTGTCATCACAATGCTCCATGATCCCTGTCATCATAATGTTCGATGACACTTGTCGTCACGGTGCTCCATGACCCCTGTCATCACAATATTCACTGCCCATGTAATCACAATGCTCCTGGTCCCCTGTAATCACAATGCTCCATAGCCTTAACATCACAATGCTCCAGAACTCTTGTCATCATTATGCCCCATGCCCATGTCATCACAATGCTCCTTGACCCCTGTCATCACAATGCTCCATGGCCTATGTATTCACAATGCTCCATGGCCCCTGTAGTCACATTGCTCCATGATCCTTTTCATCACAATGCTCTATGACCACTGTCATCACAATGCCACATGACACCTGTCATTACAATGCTCTATGGCCCCTGTCAGCACAATGTTCCATGGCAGATATCATCACAATGATCCATGACCGCTGTCATCACAATGTTCCCTGCCCTTGTCATCTCAATGATCCCTGGCCCCTGTAATCACAATGCCCCATACCCTTGTCATCGCAATGCTCCAGATCACTTCTCATCATAATGCTCCATGCCCATGTCATCACAATGCTCCATGGCCCCTGTCATCACAGTGCTCCGTGATACCTTTCATCGTAATGATAGATGACCACTGTCATCACAATGCTCCATGACACCTGTCATCAGATTTGGCCATGGCCCTTATCATCACAATGCTCCAGGACACTTGTCTTCACAATGTTCCATGGCGCATTTCATCACAATGCTCCATGACCACTTTCATCAAATTGCTCCATGATGCCTGTCCTCACAATGCTCCATGGCCTTTGTCATCAAAATTCTACATGGCCCCTGTAATAACAGTGCTTCAGGACAACATTTATCACAATGCTCCATGACCACTCTCATCACCATGCCAGATAAGACCTTTCATGACAATGCTCCATGGCCCTTGTCATCACAATATTCTATGACTTCTGTCATCACAATGCTCCATGCCCCTGTCATCACAATGCCCCATCACCCCTGCTATTACAATGCTCCATGACCCCTGTCCTCACAATGCCCCGAAACCCTTGTCATCACAATATTCCATGATCCGTGTAATCACGATGATCCATGAACCATTTCTGTACAATGCTCCAGTACCCCGTTCATTAAAATGCTCCATGGCACGTGTCATCAGAATGCTCCAGGAACCCTTCCATCACAATAATCCATGACCCGTTTCCTCACAATTCTCCAGGACCGCTTTCATCACAATGCTCCATTTCCTTGTCATCTCAATTCTTCATGGCCCCTGTCATCACAATGATCCATGCCCTTGTCATCAAAATGCTCCAGAACTCTTGTCATCACTATGCTCCATGCCCATGTCATCACAATGCTGCATGACCCCTGTCATCACAATGATACATGACCACTGTCATCGCAATGCCACATGAACCCTGTCATCACATTGCTCCATGATCCCTGTCATTACAATGCTCCATGACCACTGTCATCACAATGTTCCATGATCGCTGTAATCACAATGACCCATGACACCTTTCCTCAGAAGGCTCCATTACGCCTGTCATCAGAATGCTCCAATGCCCATCTCATCACAATGCTCCATGATCCGTGACAGCACAATGTTACAGGACAATTGTCATCACAATGCTCCATGACAACTGTCATCACAATGTTGCCTGCCCATGTCATCAAAATGCTCCATGTCCCCTGTAATCACAATGTTCCATTACACCTGTCATCACAATGTTCCCTGCCCATGTCATCACAATGCTCCATTACCCATGTCATCGTAGTGATCCATGACCCCTTTCATCACAATGCTCCATGACACCTGTCATCACAATGCTCCGTGCTCTTTGTCACCACAATGCTCCATGACCACTGTCATCACCATGCCCCATGACCCCAGTCATCACAATGCTCCATAGCACTTGTCATCACAATGCTCCATTATCCCTGTCATCACAATGTTCCATGACTCTTGTCATCAAAATGCCTCATGATCCTTTTACTCACAATGCTCCATGACTCCTTTCATCACATGCTCCATGATACTTGTCATTACACTGTCCCATGACCTTTTTCATAACAATGCTCCATGATACCAGTCATCACAATAATCCATGACCATTTTCGTCACAATGCTCCATGCCCCTTTCAACACAATGCTCCATGACAACTGTCACCACAATGCTCCATGGCCTTTGTCATCACAATTATACTTGGCCCCTGTAATCACAGTGCTCCATGACCCCTTTCATCACAATGCTCCATGATCACTGTCATCACAATGCCACATGAGCCCTGTCATCACATTGCTCCATGGCCCCTGTCATTACAATGCTCCATGACCACTGTCATCACAATGTTCCATGATGGCTGTAATCACAATGACCCATGACACCTTTCCTCAGAAGGCTCCAGTACACCTGTCATCACAATGTTCCAATGCCTGTCTCATCACAAAGTTCCATGATCCCTGTCAGCACAACGTTACAGGACAATTGTCATCACAATGCTCCATGACAACTGTCATCACAATGTTGCCTGCCCATGTCATCAAAATGCTCCATGTCCCCTGTAATCACAATGTTCCATTACACCTGTCATCACAATGTTCCCTGCCCATGTCATCACAATGCTCCATTACCAATGAAATCAAAATGTTCGCCTGCCCTTGTCATCAAAATGCTCCATGGCCCCTTTAATCACAATGCTCCATGAACACTGTCATCACAATGTTCCATGACAGTTGTCATCACAATGCTCCATGACCCCTGTAATCACAATGCTCCATGCCCTTGTCATCACAATGCTCCAGAACTCTTGTCATCATAATGATGAATGCCCGTGTCATCACAAAGCTCCATGATACTTGTCATCACAATGTTCCATGGCCTTGTCATCACTATACTCCATGGCCCCCGTCATCACAGTGCTCCATGATACCTTTCATCACAATTCTAGATGACCACTGTCATCACAATGCCCCAAGACACATGTCATCACATTTCGCCATGGCCCTTGTCATCACAATGCTCCATGACCCGTGGCATCACAATGGTCCAGGACACTTGTCATCACAATGATCCATGACCACTTACTTCACAATGCTCCTTGACTCCCGTCATCACAATGCTCCATAGCCTATGCATTCGCAATGCTACATGGTCCCTGTAATCACATTGCTCCATGATCCATTTCATCCCAGTGCTCTATGACCACTGTCATCACCATGCCCCATTATACCTGTCATCACAAAGTTCCATGGCCCCTGTCAGCACAATGTTCCATGACAGATGTCATCACTATCCTCCATGGTCCCTGTAATCACAATGCTCCATCCCCTTGTCAACGCAATGCTCCAGAACTCTTGTCATCATAATGCTCCATGCCCGCCTCATCACAATGCTCCATGACACTTGTCCTCACAATGCTCCATGGCCCCTGTTATCACAGTGCTCCATGTTACCTTTCATCACAATTCTAGATGACCATTGTCATCACAATGCCCCATGACACCTGTCATCACTATTCGCCATGGCACTTGTCATCACAATGCTCCATGATCCCTGTCATCATAATGTTCGATGACACTTGTCGTCACGGTGCTCCATGACCCCTGTCATCACAATATTCACTGCCCATGTAATCACAATGCTCCTGGTCCCCTGTAATCACAATGCTCCATAGCCTTAACATCACAATGCTCCAGAACTCTTGTCATCATTATGCCCCATGCCCATGTCATCACAATGCTCCTTGACCCCTGTCATCACAATGCTCCATGGCCTATGTATTCACAATGCTCCATGGCCCCTGTAGTCACATTGCTCCATGATCCTTTTCATCACAATGCTCTATGACCACTGTCATCACAATGCCACATGACACCTGTCATTACAATGCTCTATGGCCCCTGTCAGCACAATGTTCCATGGCAGATATCATCACAATGATCCATGACCGCTGTCATCACAATGTTCCCTGCCCTTGTCATCTCAATGATCCCTGGCCCCTGTAATCACAATGCCCCATACCCTTGTCATCGCAATGCTCCAGATCACTTCTCATCATAATGCTCCATGCCCATGTCATCACAATGCTCCATGGCCCCTGTCATCACAGTGCTCCGTGATACCTTTCATCGTAATGATAGATGACCACTGTCATCACAATGCTCCATGACACCTGTCATCAGATTTGGCCATGGCCCTTATCATCACAATGCTCCAGGACACTTGTCTTCACAATGTTCCATGGCGCATTTCATCACAATGCTCCATGACCACTTTCATCAAATTGCTCCATGATGCCTGTCATCACAATGCTCCATGGCCTTTGTCATCAAAATTCTACATGGCCCCTGTAATAACAGTGCTTCAGGACAACTTTTATCACAATGCTCCATGACCACTCTCATCACCATGCCAGATAAGACCTTTCATGACAATGCTCCATGGCCCTTGTCATCACAATATTCTATGACTTCTGTCATCACAATGCTCCATGCCCCTGTCATCACAATGCCCCATCACCCCTGCTATTACAATGCTCCATGACCCCTGTCCTCACAATGCCCCGAAACCCTTGTCATCACAATATTCCATGATCCGTGTAATCACGATGATCCATGAACCATTTCTGTACAATGCTCCAGTACCCCGTTCATTAAAATGCTCCATGGCACTTGTCATCAGAATGCTGCAGGAACCCTTCCATCACAATAATCCATGACCCGTTTCCTCACAATTCTCCAGGACCGCTTTCATCACAATGCTCCATTTCCTTGTCATCTCAATTCTTCATGGCCCCTGTCATCACAATGATCCATGCCCTTGTCATCAAAATGCTCCAGAACTCTTGTCATCACTATGCTCCATGCCCATGTCATCACAATGCTGCATGACCCCTGTCATCACAATGATACATGACCACTGTCATCGCAATGCCACATGAACCCTGTCATCACATTGCTCCATGATCCCTGTCATTACAATGCTCCATGACCACTGTCATCACAATGTTCCATGATCGCTGTAATCACAATGACCCATGACACCTTTCCTCAGAAGGCTCCATTACGCCTGTCATCAGAATGCTCCAATGCCCATCTCATCACAATGCTCCATGATCCGTGACAGCACAATGTTACAGGACAATTGTCATCACAATGCTCCATGACAACTGTCATCACAATGTTGCCTGCCCATGTCATCAAAATGCTCCATGTCCCCTGTAATCACAATGTTCCATTACACCTGTCATCACAATGTTCCCTGCCCATGTCATCACAATGCTCCATTACCCATGTCATCGTAGTGATCCATGACCCCTTTCATCACAATGCTCCATGACACCTGTCATCACAATGCTCCGTGCTCTTTGTCACCACAATGCTCCATGACCACTGTCATCACCATGCCCCATGACCCCAGTCATCACAATGCTCCATAGCACTTGTCATCACAATGCTCCATTATCCCTGTCATCACAATGTTCCATGACTCTTGTCATCAAAATGCCTCATGATCCTTTTACTCACAATGCTCCATGACTCCTTTCATCACATGCTCCATGATACTTGTCATTACACTGTCCCATGACCTTTTTCATAACAATGCTCCATGATACCAGTCATCACAATAATCCATGACCATTTTCGTCACAATGCTCCATGCCCCTTTCAACACAATGCTCCATGACAACTGTCACCACAATGCTCCATGGCCTTTGTCATCACAATTATACTTGGCCCCTGTAATCACAGTGCTCAATGACCCCTTTCATCACAATGCTCCATGATCACTGTCATCACAATGCCACATGAGCCCTGTCATCACATTGCTCCATGGCCCCTGTCATTACAATGCTCCATGACCACTGTCATCACAATGTTCCATGATGGCTGTAATCACAATGACCCATGACACCTTTCCTCAGAAGGCTCCAGTACACCTGTCATCACAATGTTCCAATGCCTGTCTCATCACAAAGTTCCATGATCCCTGTCAGCACAACGTTACAGGACAATTGTCATCACAATGCTCCATGACAACTGTCATCACAATGTTGCCTGCCCATGTCAACAAAATGCTCCATGTCCCCTGTAATCACAATGTTCCATTACACCTGTCATCACAATGTTCCCTGCCCATGTCATCACAATGCTCCATTACCAATGAAATCAAAATGTTCGCCTGCCCTTGTCATCAAAATGCTCCATGGCCCCTTTAATCACAATGCTCCATGAACACTGTCATCACAATGTTCCATGACACTTGTCATCACAATGCTCCATGACCCCTGTAATCACAATGCTCCTGCCCTTGTCATCACAATGCTCCAGAACTCTTGTCATCATAATGATGAATGCCCGTGTCATCACAAAGCTCCATGATACTTGTCATCACAATGTTCCATGGCCTTGTCATCACTATACTCCATGGCCCCCGTCATCACAGTGCTCCATGATACCTTTCATCACAATTCTAGATGACCACTGTCATCACAATGCCCCAAGACACATGTCATCACAATTCGCCATGGCCCTTGTCATCACAATGCTCCATGACCCGTGGCATCACAATGGTCCAGGACACTTGTCATCACAATGATCCATGACCACTTACTTCACAATGCTCCTTGACTCCCGTCATCACAATGCTCCATAGCCTATGCATTCGCAATGCTACATGGTCCCTGTAATCACATTGCTCCATGATCCATTTCATCCCAGTGCTCTATGACCACTGTCATCACCATGCCCCATTATACCTGTCATCACAAAGTTCCATGGCCCCTGTCAGCACAATGTTCCATGACAGATGTCATCACTATCCTCCATGGTCCCTGTAATCACAATGCTCCATCCCCTTGTCAACGCAATGCTCCAGAACTCTTGTCATCATAATGCTCCATGCCCGCCTCATCACAATGCTCCATGACACTTGTCCTCACAATGCTCCATGGCCTTTGTCATCGCAATGCTCCATGGCCCCTGTTATCACAGTGCTCCATGTTACCTTTCATCACAATTCTAGATGACCATTGTCATCACAATGCCCCATGACACCTGTCATCACTATTCGCCATGGCACTTGTCATCACAATGCTCCATGATCCCTGTCATCATAATGTTCGATGACACTTGTCGTCACGGTGCTCCATGACCCCTGTCATCACAATATTCACTGCCCATGTAATCACAATGCTCCTGGTCCCCTGTAATCACAATGCTCCATAGCCTTAACATCACAATGCTCCAGAACTCTTGTCATCATTATGCCCCATGCCCATGTCATCACAATGCTCCTTGACCCCTGTCATCACAATGCTCCATGGCCTATGTATTCACAATGCTCCATGGCCCCTGTAGTCACATTGCTCCATGATCCTTTTCATCACAATGCTCTATGACCACTGTCATCACAATGCCACATGACACCTGTCATTACAATGCTCTATGGCCCCTGTCAGCACAATGTTCCATGGCAGATATCATCACAATGATCCATGACCGCTGTCATCACAATGTTCCCTGCCCTTGTCATCTCAATGATCCCTGGCCCCTGTAATCACAATGCCCCATACCCTTGTCATCGCAATGCTCCAGATCACTTCTCATCATAATGCTCCATGCCCATGTCATCACAATGCTCCATGGCCCCTGTCATCACAGTGCTCCGTGATACCTTTCATCGTAATGATAGATGACCACTGTCATCACAATGCTCCATGACACCTGTCATCAGATTTGGCCATGGCCCTTATCATCACAATGCTCCAGGACACTTGTCTTCACAATGTTCCATGGCGCATTTCATCACAATGCTCCATGACCACTTTCATCAAATTGCTCCATGATGCCTGTCCTCACAATGCTCCATGGCCTTTGTCATCAAAATTCTACATGGCCCCTGTAATAACAGTGCTTCAGGACAACATTTATCACAATGCTCCATGACCACTCTCATCACCATGCCAGATAAGACCTTTCATGACAATGCTCCATGGCCCTTGTCATCACAATATTCTATGACTTCTGTCATCACAATGCTCCATGCCCCTGTCATCACAATGCCCCATCACCCCTGCTATTACAATGCTCCATGACCCCTGTCCTCACAATGCCCCGAAACCCTTGTCATCACAATATTCCATGATCCGTGTAATCACGATGATCCATGAACCATTTCTGTACAATGCTCCAGTACCCCGTTCATTAAAATGCTCCATGGCACGTGTCATCAGAATGCTCCAGGAACCCTTCCATCACAATAATCCATGACCCGTTTCCTCACAATTCTCCAGGACCGCTTTCATCACAATGCTCCATTTCCTTGTCATCTCAATTCTTCATGGCCCCTGTCATCACAATGATCCATGCCCTTGTCATCAAAATGCTCCAGAACTCTTGTCATCACTATGCTCCATGCCCATGTCATCACAATGCTGCATGACCCCTGTCATCACAATGATACATGACCACTGTCATCGCAATGCCACATGAACCCTGTCATCACATTGCTCCATGATCCCTGTCATTACAATGCTCCATGACCACTGTCATCACAATGTTCCATGATCGCTGTAATCACAATGACCCATGACACCTTTCCTCAGAAGGCTCCATTACGCCTGTCATCAGAATGCTCCAATGCCCATCTCATCACAATGCTCCATGATCCGTGACAGCACAACGTTACAGGACAATTGTCATCACAATGCTCCATGACAACTGTCATCACAATGTTGCCTGCCCATGTCATCAACATGCTCCATGTCCCCTGTAATCACAATGTTCCATTACATCTGTCATCACAATGTTCCCTGCCCATGTCATCACAATGCTCCATTACCCATGTCATCGTAGTGATCCATGACCCCTTTCATCACAATGCTCCATGACACCTGTCATCACAATGCTCCGTGCTCTTTGTCACCACAATGCTCCATGACCACTGTCATCACCATGCCCCATGACCCCAGTCATCACAATGCTCCATAGCACTTGTCATCACAATGCTCCATTATCCCTGTCATCACAATGTTCCATGACTCTTGTCATCAAAATGCCTCATGATCCTTTTACTCACAATGCTCCATGACTCCTTTCATCACATGCTCCATGATACTTGTCATTACACTGTCCCATGACCTTTTTCATAACAATGCTCCATGATACCAGTCATCACAATAATCCATGACCATTTTCGTCACAATGCTCCATGCCCCTTTCAACACAATGCTCCATGACAACTGTCACCACAATGCTCCATGGCCTTTGTCATCACAATTATACTTGGCCCCTGTAATCACAGTGCTCCATGACCCCTTTCATCACAATGCTCCATGATCACTGTCATCACAATGCCACATGAGCCCTGTCATCACATTGCTCCATGGCCCCTGTCATTACAATGCTCCATGACCACTGTCATCACAATGTTCCATGATGGCTGTAATCACAATGACCCATGACACCTTTCCTCAGAAGGCTCCAGTACACCTGTCATCACAATGTTCCAATGCCTGTCTCATCACAAAGTTCCATGATCCCTGTCAGCACAACGTTACAGGACAATTGTCATCACAATGCTCCATGACAACTGTCATCACAATGTTGCCTGCCCATGTCATCAAAATGCTCCATGTCCCCTGTAATCACAATGTTCCATTACACCTGTCATCACAATGTTCCCTGCCCATGTCATCACAATGCTCCATTACCAATGAAATCAAAATGTTCGCCTGCCCTTGTCATCAAAATGCTCCATGGCCCCTTTAATCACAATGCTCCATGAACACTGTCATCACAATGTTCCATGACAGTTGTCATCACAATGCTCCATGACCCCTGTAATCACAATGCTCCATGCCCTTGTCATCACAATGCTCCAGAACTCTTGTCATCATAATGATGAATGCCCGTGTCATCACAAAGCTCCATGATACTTGTCATCACAATGTTCCATGGCCTTGTCATCACTATACTCCATGGCCCCCGTCATCACAGTGCTCCATGATACCTTTCATCACAATTCTAGATGACCACTGTCATCACAATGCCCCAAGACACATGTCATCACATTTCGCCATGGCCCTTGTCATCACAATGCTCCATGACCCGTGGCATCACAATGGTCCAGGACACTTGTCATCACAATGATCCATGACCACTTACTTCACAATGCTCCTTGACTCCCGTCATCACAATGCTCCATAGCCTATGCATTCGCAATGCTACATGGTCCCTGTAATCACATTGCTCCATGATCCATTTCATCCCAGTGCTCTATGACCACTGTCATCACCATGCCCCATTATACCTGTCATCACAAAGTTCCATGGCCCCTGTCAGCACAATGTTCCATGACAGATGTCATCACTATCCTCCATGGTCCCTGTAATCACAATGCTCCATCCCCTTGTCAACGCAATGCTCCAGAACTCTTGTCATCATAATGCTCCATGCCCGCCTCATCACAATGCTCCATGACACTTGTCCTCACAATGCTCCATGGCCCCTGTTATCACAGTGCTCCATGTTACCTTTCATCACAATTCTAGATGACCATTGTCATCACAATGCCCCATGACACCTGTCATCACTATTCGCCATGGCACTTGTCATCACAATGCTCCATGATCCCTGTCATCATAATGTTCGATGACACTTGTCGTCACGGTGCTCCATGACCCCTGTCATCACAATATTCACTGCCCATGTAATCACAATGCTCCTGGTCCCCTGTAATCACAATGCTCCATAGCCTTAACATCACAATGCTCCAGAACTCTTGTCATCATTATGCCCCATGCCCATGTCATCACAATGCTCCTTGACCCCTGTCATCACAATGCTCCATGGCCTATGTATTCACAATGCTCCATGGCCCCTGTAGTCACATTGCTCCATGATCCTTTTCATCACAATGCTCTATGACCACTGTCATCACAATGCCACATGACACCTGTCATTACAATGCTCTATGGCCCCTGTCAGCACAATGTTCCATGGCAGATATCATCACAATGATCCATGACCGCTGTCATCACAATGTTCCCTGCCCTTGTCATCTCAATGATCCCTGGCCCCTGTAATCACAATGCCCCATACCCTTGTCATCGCAATGCTCCAGATCACTTCTCATCATAATGCTCCATGCCCATGTCATCACAATGCTCCATGGCCCCTGTCATCACAGTGCTCCGTGATACCTTTCATCGTAATGATAGATGACCACTGTCATCACAATGCTCCATGACACCTGTCATCAGATTTGGCCATGGCCCTTATCATCACAATGCTCCAGGACACTTGTCTTCACAATGTTCCATGGCGCATTTCATCACAATGCTCCATGACCACTTTCATCAAATTGCTCCATGATGCCTGTCCTCACAATGCTCCATGGCCTTTGTCATCAAAATTCTACATGGCCCCTGTAATAACAGTGCTTCAGGACAACATTTATCACAATGCTCCATGACCACTCTCATCACCATGCCAGATAAGACCTTTCATGACAATGCTCCATGGCCCTTGTCATCACAATATTCTATGACTTCTGTCATCACAATCCTCCATGCCCCTGTCATCACAATGCCCCATCACCCCTGCTATTACAATGCTCCATGACCCCTGTCCTCACAATGCCCCGAAACCCTTGTCATCACAATATTCCATGATCCGTGTAATCACGATGATCCATGAACCATTTCTGTACAATGCTCCAGTACCCCGTTCATTAAAATGCTCCATGGCACGTGTCATCAGAATGCTCCAGGAACCCTTCCATCACAATAATCCATGACCCGTTTCCTCACAATTCTCCAGGACCGCTTTCATCACAATGCTCCATTTCCTTGTCATCTCAATTCTTCATGGCCCCTGTCATCACAATGATCCATGCCCTTGTCATCAAAATGCTCCAGAACTCTTGTCATCACTATGCTCCATGCCCATGTCATCACAATGCTGCATGACCCCTGTCATCACAATGATACATGACCACTGTCATCGCAATGCCACATGAACCCTGTCATCACATTGCTCCATGATCCCTGTCATTACAATGCTCCATGACCACTGTCATCACAATGTTCCATGATCGCTGTAATCACAATGACCCATGACACCTTTCCTCAGAAGGCTCCATTACGCCTGTCATCAGAATGCTCCAATGCCCATCTCATCACAATGCTCCATGATCCGTGACAGCACAATGTTACAGGACAATTGTCATCACAATGCTCCATGACAACTGTCATCACAATGTTGCCTGCCCATGTCATCAAAATGCTCCATGTCCCCTGTAATCACAATGTTCCATTACACCTGTCATCACAATGTTCCCTGCCCATGTCATCACAATGCTCCATTACCCATGTCATCGTAGTGATCCATGACCCCTTTCATCACAATGCTCCATGACACCTGTCATCACAATGCTCCGTGCTCTTTGTCACCACAATGCTCCATGACCACTGTCATCACCATGCCCCATGACCCCAGTCATCACAATGCTCCATAGCACTTGTCATCACAATGCTCCATTATCCCTGTCATCACAATGTTCCATGACTCTTGTCATCAAAATGCCTCATGATCCTTTTACTCACAATGCTCCATGACTCCTTTCATCACATGCTCCATGATACTTGTCATTACACTGTCCCATGACCTTTTTCATAACAATGCTCCATGATACCAGTCATCACAATAATCCATGACCATTTTCGTCACAATGCTCCATGCCCCTTTCAACACAATGCTCCATGACAACTGTCACCACAATGCTCCATGGCCTTTGTCATCACAATTATACTTGGCCCCTGTAATCACAGTGCTCCATGACCCCTTTCATCACAATGCTCCATGATCACTGTCATCACAATGCCACATGAGCCCTGTCATCACATTGCTCCATGGCCCCTGTCATTACAATGCTCCATGACCACTGTCATCACAATGTTCCATGATGGCTGTAATCACAATGACCCATGACACCTTTCCTCAGAAGGCTCCAGTACACCTGTCATCACAATGTTCCAATGCCTGTCTCATCACAAAGTTCCATGATCCCTGTCAGCACAACGTTACAGGACAATTGTCATCACAATGCTCCATGACAACTGTCATCACAATGTTGCCTGCCCATGTCATCAAAATGCTCCATGTCCCCTGTAATCACAATGTTCCATTACACCTGTCATCACAATGTTCCCTGCCCATGTCATCACAATGCTCCATTACCAATGAAATCAAAATGTTCGCCTGCCCTTGTCATCAAAATGCTCCATGGCCCCTTTAATCACAATGCTCCATGAACACTGTCATCACAATGTTCCATGACAGTTGTCATCACAATGCTCCATGACCCCTGTAATCACAATGCTCCATGCCCTTGTCATCACAATGCTCCAGAACTCTTGTCATCATAATGATGAATGCCCGTGTCATCACAAAGCTCCATGATACTTGTCATCACAATGTTCCATGGCCTTGTCATCACTATACTCCATGGCCCCCGTCATCACAGTGCTCCATGATACCTTTCATCACAATTCTAGATGACCACTGTCATCACAATGCCCCAAGACACATGTCATCACATTTCGCCATGGCCCTTGTCATCACAATGCTCCATGACCCGTGGCATCACAATGGTCCAGGACACTTGTCATCACAATGATCCATGACCACTTACTTCACAATGCTCCTTGACTCCCGTCATCACAATGCTCCATAGCCTATGCATTCGCAATGCTACATGGTCCCTGTAATCACATTGCTCCATGATCCATTTCATCCCAGTGCTCTATGACCACTGTCATCACCATGCCCCATTATACCTGTCATCACAAAGTTCCATGGCCCCTGTCAGCACAATGTTCCATGACAGATGTCATCACTATCCTCCATGGTCCCTGTAATCACAATGCTCCATCCCCTTGTCAACGCAATGCTCCAGAACTCTTGTCATCATAATGCTCCATGCCCGCCTCATCACAATGCTCCATGACACTTGTCCTCACAATGCTCCATGGCCCCTGTTATCACAGTGCTCCATGTTACCTTTCATCACAATTCTAGATGACCATTGTCATCACAATGCCCCATGACACCTGTCATCACTATTCGCCATGGCACTTGTCATCACAATGCTCCATGATCCCTGTCATCATAATGTTCGATGACACTTGTCGTCACGGTGCTCCATGACCCCTGTCATCACAATATTCACTGCCCATGTAATCACAATGCTCCTGGTCCCCTGTAATCACAATGCTCCATAGCCTTAACATCACAATGCTCCAGAACTCTTGTCATCATTATGCCCCATGCCCATGTCATCACAATGCTCCTTGACCCCTGTCATCACAATGCTCCATGGCCTATGTATTCACAATGCTCCATGGCCCCTGTAGTCACATTGCTCCATGATCCTTTTCATCACAATGCTCTATGACCACTGTCATCACAATGCCACATGACACCTGTCATTACAATGCTCTATGGCCCCTGTCAGCACAATGTTCCATGGCAGATATCATCACAATGATCCATGACCGCTGTCATCACAATGTTCCCTGCCCTTGTCATCTCAATGATCCCTGGCCCCTGTAATCACAATGCCCCATACCCTTGTCATCGCAATGCTCCAGATCACTTCTCATCATAATGCTCCATGCCCATGTCATCACAATGCTCCATGGCCCCTGTCATCACAGTGCTCCGTGATACCTTTCATCGTAATGATAGATGACCACTGTCATCACAATGCTCCATGACACCTGTCATCAGATTTGGCCATGGCCCTTATCATCACAATGCTCCAGGACACTTGTCTTCACAATGTTCCATGGCGCATTTCATCACAATGCTCCATGACCACTTTCATCAAATTGCTCCATGATGCCTGTCATCACAATGCTCCATGGCCTTTGTCATCAAAATTCTACATGGCCCCTGTAATAACAGTGCTTCAGGACAACTTTTATCACAATGCTCCATGACCACTCTCATCACCATGCCAGATAAGACCTTTCATGACAATGCTCCATGGCCCTTGTCATCACAATATTCTATGACTTCTGTCATCACAATGCTCCATGCCCCTGTCATCACAATGCCCCATCACCCCTGCTATTACAATGCTCCATGACCCCTGTCCTCACAATGCCCCGAAACCCTTGTCATCACAATATTCCATGATCCGTGTAATCACGATGATCCATGAACCATTTCTGTACAATGCTCCAGTACCCCGTTCATTAAAATGCTCCATGGCACTTGTCATCAGAATGCTGCAGGAACCCTTCCATCACAATAATCCATGACCCGTTTCCTCACAATTCTCCAGGACCGCTTTCATCACAATGCTCCATTTCCTTGTCATCTCAATTCTTCATGGCCCCTGTCATCACAATGATCCATGCCCTTGTCATCAAAATGCTCCAGAACTCTTGTCATCACTATGCTCCATGCCCATGTCATCACAATGCTGCATGACCCCTGTCATCACAATGATACATGACCACTGTCATCGCAATGCCACATGAACCCTGTCATCACATTGCTCCATGATCCCTGTCATTACAATGCTCCATGACCACTGTCATCACAATGTTCCATGATCGCTGTAATCACAATGACCCATGACACCTTTCCTCAGAAGGCTCCATTACGCCTGTCATCAGAATGCTCCAATGCCCATCTCATCACAATGCTCCATGATCCGTGACAGCACAATGTTACAGGACAATTGTCATCACAATGCTCCATGACAACTGTCATCACAATGTTGCCTGCCCATGTCATCAAAATGCTCCATGTCCCCTGTAATCACAATGTTCCATTACACCTGTCATCACAATGTTCCCTGCCCATGTCATCACAATGCTCCATTACCCATGTCATCGTAGTGATCCATGACCCCTTTCATCACAATGCTCCATGACACCTGTCATCACAATGCTCCGTGCTCTTTGTCACCACAATGCTCCATGACCACTGTCATCACCATGCCCCATGACCCCAGTCATCACAATGCTCCATAGCACTTGTCATCACAATGCTCCATTATCCCTGTCATCACAATGTTCCATGACTCTTGTCATCAAAATGCCTCATGATCCTTTTACTCACAATGCTCCATGACTCCTTTCATCACATGCTCCATGATACTTGTCATTACACTGTCCCATGACCTTTTTCATAACAATGCTCCATGATACCAGTCATCACAATAATCCATGACCATTTTCGTCACAATGCTCCATGCCCCTTTCAACACAATGCTCCATGACAACTGTCACCACAATGCTCCATGGCCTTTGTCATCACAATTATACTTGGCCCCTGTAATCACAGTGCTCAATGACCCCTTTCATCACAATGCTCCATGATCACTGTCATCACAATGCCACATGAGCCCTGTCATCACATTGCTCCATGGCCCCTGTCATTACAATGCTCCATGACCACTGTCATCACAATGTTCCATGATGGCTGTAATCACAATGACCCATGACACCTTTCCTCAGAAGGCTCCAGTACACCTGTCATCACAATGTTCCAATGCCTGTCTCATCACAAAGTTCCATGATCCCTGTCAGCACAACGTTACAGGACAATTGTCATCACAATGCTCCATGACAACTGTCATCACAATGTTGCCTGCCCATGTCAACAAAATGCTCCATGTCCCCTGTAATCACAATGTTCCATTACACCTGTCATCACAATGTTCCCTGCCCATGTCATCACAATGCTCCATTACCAATGAAATCAAAATGTTCGCCTGCCCTTGTCATCAAAATGCTCCATGGCCCCTTTAATCACAATGCTCCATGAACACTGTCATCACAATGTTCCATGACACTTGTCATCACAATGCTCCATGACCCCTGTAATCACAATGCTCCTGCCCTTGTCATCACAATGCTCCAGAACTCTTGTCATCATAATGATGAATGCCCGTGTCATCACAAAGCTCCATGATACTTGTCATCACAATGTTCCATGGCCTTGTCATCACTATACTCCATGGCCCCCGTCATCACAGTGCTCCATGATACCTTTCATCACAATTCTAGATGACCACTGTCATCACAATGCCCCAAGACACATGTCATCACAATTCGCCATGGCCCTTGTCATCACAATGCTCCATGACCCGTGGCATCACAATGGTCCAGGACACTTGTCATCACAATGATCCATGACCACTTACTTCACAATGCTCCTTGACTCCCGTCATCACAATGCTCCATAGCCTATGCATTCGCAATGCTACATGGTCCCTGTAATCACATTGCTCCATGATCCATTTCATCCCAGTGCTCTATGACCACTGTCATCACCATGCCCCATTATACCTGTCATCACAAAGTTCCATGGCCCCTGTCAGCACAATGTTCCATGACAGATGTCATCACTATCCTCCATGGTCCCTGTAATCACAATGCTCCATCCCCTTGTCAACGCAATGCTCCAGAACTCTTGTCATCATAATGCTCCATGCCCGCCTCATCACAATGCTCCATGACACTTGTCCTCACAATGCTCCATGGCCTTTGTCATCGCAATGCTCCATGGCCCCTGTTATCACAGTGCTCCATGTTACCTTTCATCACAATTCTAGATGACCATTGTCATCACAATGCCCCATGACACCTGTCATCACTATTCGCCATGGCACTTGTCATCACAATGCTCCATGATCCCTGTCATCATAATGTTCGATGACACTTGTCGTCACGGTGCTCCATGACCCCTGTCATCACAATATTCACTGCCCATGTAATCACAATGCTCCTGGTCCCCTGTAATCACAATGCTCCATAGCCTTAACATCACAATGCTCCAGAACTCTTGTCATCATTATGCCCCATGCCCATGTCATCACAATGCTCCTTGACCCCTGTCATCACAATGCTCCATGGCCTATGTATTCACAATGCTCCATGGCCCCTGTAGTCACATTGCTCCATGATCCTTTTCATCACAATGCTCTATGACCACTGTCATCACAATGCCACATGACACCTGTCATTACAATGCTCTATGGCCCCTGTCAGCACAATGTTCCATGGCAGATATCATCACAATGATCCATGACCGCTGTCATCACAATGTTCCCTGCCCTTGTCATCTCAATGATCCCTGGCCCCTGTAATCACAATGCCCCATACCCTTGTCATCGCAATGCTCCAGATCACTTCTCATCATAATGCTCCATGCCCATGTCATCACAATGCTCCATGGCCCCTGTCATCACAGTGCTCCGTGATACCTTTCATCGTAATGATAGATGACCACTGTCATCACAATGCTCCATGACACCTGTCATCAGATTTGGCCATGGCCCTTATCATCACAATGCTCCAGGACACTTGTCTTCACAATGTTCCATGGCGCATTTCATCACAATGCTCCATGACCACTTTCATCAAATTGCTCCATGATGCCTGTCATCACAATGCTCCATGGCCTTTGTCATCAAAATTCTACATGGCCCCTGTAATAACAGTACTTCAGGAGAACTTTTATCACAATGCTCCATGACCACTCTCATCACCATGCCAGATAAGACCTTTCATGACAATGCTCCATGGCCCTTGTCATCACAATATTCTATGACTTCTGTCATCACAATGCTCCATGCCCCTGTCATCACAATGCCCCATCACCCCTGCTATTACAATGCTCCATGACCCCTGTCCTCACAATGCCCCGAAACCCTTGTCATCACAATATTCCATGATCCGTGTAATCACGATGATCCATGAACCATTTCTGTACAATGCTCCAGTACCCCGTTCATTAAAATGCTCCATGGCACTTGTCATCAGAATGCTGCAGGAACCCTTCCATCACAATAATCCATGACCCGTTTCCTCACAATTCTCCAGGACCGCTTTCATCACAATGCTCCATTTCCTTGTCATCTCAATTCTTCATGGCCCCTGTCATCACAATGATCCATGCCCTTGTCATCAAAATGCTCCAGAACTCTTGTCATCACTATGCTCCATGCCCATGTCATCACAATGCTGCATGACCCCTGTCATCACAATGATACATGACCACTGTCATCACAATGCCACATGCGCCCTGTCATCACATTGCTCCATAGCCCCTGTCATTACAATGCTCCATGACCACTGTCATCACAATGTTCCATGATCGCTGTAATCACAATGACCCATGACACCTTTCCTCAGAAGGCTCCATTACGCCTGTCATCAGAATGCTCCAATGCCCATCTCATCACAATGCTCCATGATCCGTGACAGCACAATGTTACAGGACAATTGTCATCACAATGCTCCATGACAACTGTCATCACAATGTTGCCTGCCCATGTCATCAAAATGCTCCATGTCCCCAGTAATCACAATGTTCCATTACACCTGTCATCACAATGTTCCCTGCCCATGTCATCACAATGCTCCATTACCCATGTCATCGTAGTGATCCATGACCCCTTTCATCACAATGCTCCATGACACCTGTCATCACAATGCTCCGTGCTCTTTGTCACCACAATGCTCCATGACCACTGTCATCACCATGCCCCATGACCCCAGTCATCACAATGCTCCATAGCACTTGTCATCACAATGCTCCATTATCCCTGTCATCACAATGTTCCATGACTCTTGTCATCAAAATGCCTCATGATCCTTTTACTCACAATGTCCATGACTCCTTTCATCACATGCTCCATGATACTTGTCATTACACTGTCCCATGACCTTTTTCATAACAATGCTCCATGATACCAGTCATCACAATAATCCATGACCATTTTCGTCACAATGCTCCATGCCCCTTTCAACACAATGCTCCATGACAACTGTCACCACAATGCTCCATGGCCTTTGTCATCACAATTATACTTGGCCCCTGTAATCACAGTGCTCCATGACCCCTTTCATCACAATGCTCCATGATCACTGTCATCACAATGCCACATGAGCCCTGTCATCACATTGCTCCATGGCCCCTGTCATTACAATGCTCCATGACCACTGTCATCACAATGTTCCATGATGGCTGTAATCACAATGACCCATGACACCTTTCCTCAGAAGGCTCCAGTACACCTGTCATCACAATGTTCCAATGCCTGTCTCATCACAAAGTTCCATGATCCCTGTCAGCACAACGTTACAGGACAATTGTCATCACAATGCTCCATGACAACTGTCATCACAATGTTGCCTGCCCATGTCATCAAAATGCTCCATGTCCCCTGTAATCACAATGTTCCATTACACCTGTCATCACAATGTTCCCTGCCCATGTCATCACAATGCTCCATTACCAATGAAATCAAAATGTTCGCCTGCCCTTGTCATCAAAATGCTCCATGGCCCCTTTAATCACAATGCTCCATGAACACTGTCATCACAATGTTCCATGACAGTTGTCATCACAATGCTCCATGACCCCTGTAATCACAATGCTCCTGCCCTTGTCATCACAATGCTCCAGAACTCTTGTCATCATAATGATGAATGCCCGTGTCATCACAAAGCTCCATGATACTTGTCATCACAATGTTCCATGGCCTTGTCATCACTATACTCCATGGCCCCCGTCATCAAAGTGCTCCATGATACCTTTCATCACAATTCTAGATGACCACTGTCATCACAATGCCCCAAGACACATGTCATCACATTTCGCCATGGCCCTTGTCATCACAATGCTCCATGACCCGTGGCATCACAATGGTCCAGGACACTTGTCATCACAATGATCCATGACCACTTACTTCACAATGCTCCTTGACTCCCGTCATCACAATGCTCCATAGCCTATGCATTCGCAATGCTACATGGTCCCTGTAATCACATTGCTCCATGATCCATTTCATCCCAGTGCTCTATGACCACTGTCATCACCATGCCCCATTATACCTGTCATCACAAAGTTCCATGGCCCCTGTCAGCACAATGTTCCATGACAGATGTCATCACTATCCTCCATGGTCCCTGTAATCACAATGCTCCATCCCCTTGTCAACGCAATGCTCCAGAACTCTTGTCATCATAATGCTCCATGCCCGCCTCATCACAATGCTCCATGACACTTGTCCTCACAATGCTCCATGGCCCCTGTTATCACAGTGCTCCATGTTACCTTTCATCACAATTCTAGATGACCATTGTCATCACAATGCCCCATGACACCTGTCATCACTATTCGCCATGGCACTTGTCATCACAATGCTCCATGATCCCTGTCATCATAATGTTCGATGACACTTGTCGTCACGGTGCTCCATGACCCCTGTCATCACAATATTCACTGCCCATGTAATCACAATGCTCCTGGTCCCCTGTAATCACAATGCTCCATAGCCTTAACATCACAATGCTCCAGAACTCTTGTCATCATTATGCCCCATGCCCATGTCATCACAATGCTCCTTGACCCCTGTCATCACAATGCTCCATGGCCTATGTATTCACAATGCTCCATGGCCCCTGTAGTCACATTGCTCCATGATCCTTTTCATCACAATGCTCTATGACCACTGTCATCACAATGCCACATGACACCTGTCATTACAATGCTCTATGGCCCCTGTCAGCACAATGTTCCATGGCAGATATCATCACAATGATCCATGACCGCTGTCATCACAATGTTCCCTGCCCTTGTCATCTCAATGATCCCTGGCCCCTGTAATCACAATGCCCCATACCCTTGTCATCGCAATGCTCCAGATCACTTCTCATCATAATGCTCCATGCCCATGTCATCACAATGCTCCATGGCCCCTGTCATCACAGTGCTCCGTGATACCTTTCATCGTAATGATAGATGACCACTGTCATCACAATGCTCCATGACACCTGTCATCAGATTTGGCCATGGCCCTTATCATCACAATGCTCCAGGACACTTGTCTTCACAATGTTCCATGGCGCATTTCATCACAATGCTCCATGACCACTTTCATCAAATTGCTCCATGATGCCTGTCCTCACAATGCTCCATGGCCTTTGTCATCAAAATTCTACATGGCCCCTGTAATAACAGTGCTTCAGGACAACATTTATCACAATGCTCCATGACCACTCTCATCACCATGCCAGATAAGACCTTTCATGACAATGCTCCATGGCCCTTGTCATCACAATATTCTATGACTTCTGTCATCACAATGCTCCATGCCCCTGTCATCACAATGCCCCATCACCCCTGCTATTACAATGCTCCATGACCCCTGTCCTCACAATGCCCCGAAACCCTTGTCATCACAATATTCCATGATCCGTGTAATCACGATGATCCATGAACCATTTCTGTACAATGCTCCAGTACCCCGTTCATTAAAATGCTCCATGGCACGTGTCATCAGAATGCTCCAGGAACCCTTCCATCACAATAATCCATGACCCGTTTCCTCACAATTCTCCAGGACCGCTTTCATCACAATGCTCCATTTCCTTGTCATCTCAATTCTTCGTGGCCCCTGTCCTCACAATGATCCATGCCCTTGTCATCAAAATGCTCCAGAACTCTTGTCATCACTATGCTCCATGCCCATGTCATCACAATGCTGCATGACCCCTGTCATCACAATGATACATGACCACTGTCATCGCAATGCCACATGAACCCTGTCATCACATTGCTCCATGATCCCTGTCATTACAATGCTCCATGAGCACTGTCATCACAATGTTCCATGATCGCTGTAATCACAATGACCCATGACACCTTTCCTCAGAAGGCTCCATTACGCCTGTCATCAGAATGCTCCAATGCCCATCTCATCACAATGCTCCATGAACACTGTCATCACAATGTTCCATGACAGTTGTCATCACAATGCTCCATGACCCCTGTAATCACAATGCTCCATGCCCTTGTCATCACAATGCTCCAGAACTCTTGTCATCATAATGATGAATGCCCGTGTCATCACAAAGCTACATGATACTTGTCATCACAATGTTCCATGGCCTTGTCATCACTATACTCCATGGCCCCCGTCATCACCGTGCTCCATGATACCTTTCATCACAATTCTAGATGACCACTGTCATCACAATTCCCCAAGACACATGTCATCACAATTCGCCATGGCCCTTGTCATCACAATGCTCCATGACCCGTGGCATCACAATGGTCCAGGACACTTGTCATCACAATGATCCATGACCACTTACATCACAATGCTCCTTGACTCCCGTCATCACAATGCTCCATAGCCTATGCATTCGCAATGCTACATGGTCCCTGTAATCACATTGCTCCATGATCCATTTCATCCCAATGCTCTATGACCACTGTCATCACCATGCCCCATTATACCTGTCATCACAAAGTTCCATGGCCCCTGTCAGCACAATGTTCCATGACCGATGTCATCACTATCCTCCATTGTTCCTGTAATCACAATGCTCCATCCCCTTGTCAACGCAATGCTCCAGAACTCTTGTCATCATAATGCTCCATGCCCGCCTCATCACAATGCTCCATGACACTTGTCCTCACAATGCTCCATGGCCCCTGTTATCACAGTGCTCCATGTTACCTTTCATCACAATTCTAGATGACCATTGTCATCACAATGCCCCATGACACCTGTCATCACTATTCGCCATGGCACTTGTCATCACAATGCTCCATGATCCCTGTCATCATAATGTTCGATGACACTTGTCGTCACGGTGCTCCATGACCCCTGTCATCACAATATTCACTGCCCATGTAATCACAATGCTCCTGGTCCCCTGTAATCACAATGCTCCATAGCCTTAACATCACAATGCTCCAGAACTCTTGTCATCATTATGCCCCATGCCCATGTCATCACAATGCTCCTTGACCCCTGTCATCACAATGCTCCATGGCCTATGTATTCACAATGCTCCATGGCCCCTGTAGTCACATTGCTCCATGATCCTTTTCATCACAATGCTCTATGACCACTGTCATCACAATGCCACATGACACCTGTCATTACAATGCTCTATGGCCCCTGTCAGCACAATGTTCCATGGCAGATATCATCACAATGATCCATGACCGCTGTCATCACAATGTTCCCTGCCCTTGTCATCTCAATGATCCCTGGCCCCTGTTATCACAATGCCCCATACCCTTGTCATCGCAATGCTCCAGATCACTTCTCATCATAATGCTCCATGCCCATGTCATCACAATGCTCCATGGCCCCTGTCATCACAGTGCTCCGTGATACCTTTCATCGTAATGATAGATGACCACTGTCATCACAATGCTCCATGACACCTGTCATCAGATTTGGCCATGGCCCTTATCATCACAATGCTCCAGGACACTTGTCTTCACAATGTTCCATGGCGCATTTCATCACAATGCTCCATGACCACTTTCATCAAATTGCTCCATGATGCCTGTCCTCACAATGCTCCATGGCCTTTGTCATCAAAATTCTACATGGCCCCTGTAATAACAGTGCTTCAGGACAACATTTATCACAATGCTCCATGACCACTCTCATCACCATGCCAGATAAGACCTTTCATGACAATGCTCCATGGCCCTTGTCATCACAATATTCTATGACTTCTGTCATCACAATGCTCCATGCCCCTGTCATCACAATGCCCCATCACCCCTGCTATTACAATGCTCCATGACGCCTGTCCTCACAATGCCCCGAAACCCTTGTCATCACAATATTCCATGATCCGTGTAATCACGATGATCCATGAACCATTTCTGTACAATGCTCCAGTACCCCGTTCATTAAAATGCTCCATGGCACGTGTCATCAGAATGCTCCAGGAACCCTTCCATCACAATAATCCATGACACGTTTCCTCACAATTCTCCAGGACCGCTTTCATCACAATGCTCCATTTCCTTGTCATCTCAATTCTTCATGGCCCCTGTCATCACAATGATCCATGCCCTTGTCATCAAAATGCTCCAGAACTCTTGTCATCACTATGCTCCATGCCCATGTCATCACAATGCTGCATGACCCCTGTCATCACAATGATACATGACCACTGTCATCGCAATGCCACATGAACCCTGTCATCACATTGCTCCATGATCCCTGTCATTACAATGCTCCATGACCACTGTCATCACAATGTTCCATGATCGCTGTAATCACAATGACCCATGACACCTTTCCTCAGAAGGCTCCATTACGCCTGTCATCAGAATGCTCCAATGCCCATCTCATCACAATGGTCCATGATCCGTAACAGCACAACGTTACAGGACAATTGTCATCACAATGCTCCATGACAACTGTCATCACAATGTTGCCTGCCCATGTCATCAAAATGCTCCATGTCCCCTGTAATCACAATGTTCCATTACAACTGTCATCACAATGTTCCCTGCCCATGTCATCACAATGCTCCATTACCAATGAAATCAAAATGTTCGCCTGCCCTTGTCATCAAAATGCTCCATGGCCCCTTTAATCACAATGCTCCATGAACACTGTCATCACAATGTTCCATGACAGTTGTCATCACAATGCTCCATGACCCCTGTAATCACAATGCTCCATGCCCTTGTCATCACAATGCTCCAGAACTCTTGTCATCATAATGATGAATGCCCGTGTCATCACAAAGCTACATGATACTTGTCATCACAATGTTCCATGGCCTTGTCATCACTATACTCCATGGCCCCTGTCATCACAGTGCTCCATGATACCTTTCATCACAATCCTAGATGATCACTGTCATCACAATGCCCCAAGACACATGTCATCACAATTCGCCATGGCCCTTGTCATCACAATGCTCCATGACCCGTGGCATCACAATGGTCCAGGACACTTGTCATCACAATGATCCATGACCACTTACATCACAATGCTCCTTGACTCCCGTCATCACAATGCTCCATAGCCTATGCATTCGCAATGCTACATGGTCCCTGTAATCACATTGCTCCATGATCCATTTCATCCCAATGCTCTATGACCACTGTCATCACCATGCCCCATTATACCTGTCATCACAAAGTTCCATGGCCCCTGTCAGCACAATGTTCCATGACAGATGTCATCACTATCCTCCATGGTCCCTGTAATCACAATGCTCCATCCCCTTGTCAACGCAATGCTCCAGAACTCTTGTCATCATAATGCTCCATGCCCGCCTCATCACAATGCTCCATGACACTTGTCCTCACAATGCTCCATGGCCTTTGTCATCGCAATGCTCCATGGCCCCTGTTATCACAGTGCTCCATGTTACCTTTCATCACAATTCTAGATGACCATTGTCATCACAATGCCCCATGACACCTGTCATCACTATTCGCCATGGCACTTGTCATCACAATGCTCCATGACCCGTGGCATCACAATGATCCAGGACCACTTACATCACAATGCTCCTTGACTCCTGTCATCACATTGCTCCATGGCCCCTGTCATTACAATGCTCCATGACCACTGTCATCACAATGTTCCATGATGGCTGTAATCACAATGACCCATGACACCTTTCCTCAGAAGGCTCCAGTACACCTGTCATCACAATGCTCCAATGCCCGTCTCATCACAAAGTTCCTTGATCCCTGTCAGCACAACGTTACAGGACAATTGTCATCACAATGCTCCATGACAACTGTCATCACAATGTTGCCTGCCCATGTCATCAAAATGCTCCATGTCCCCTGTAATCACAATGTTCCATTACACCTGTCATCACAATGTTCCCTGCCCATGTCATCACAATGCTCCATTACCAATGAAATCAAAATGTTCGCCTGCCCTTGTCATCAAAATGCTCCATGGCCCCTTTAATCACAATGCTCCATGAACACTGTCATCACAATGTTCCATGACACTTGTCATCACAATGCTCCATGACCCCTGTAATCACAATGCTCCATGCCCTTGTCATCACAATGCTCCAGAACTCTTGTCATCATAATGATGAATGCCCGTGTCATCACAAAGCTCCATGATACTTGTCATCACAATGTTCCATGGCCTTGTCATCACTATACTCCATGGCCCCCGTCATCACAGTGCTCCATGATACCTTTCATCACAATTCTAGATGACCACTGTCATCACAATGCCCCAAGACACATGTCATCACAATTCGCCATGGCCCTTGTCATCACAATGCTCCATGACCCGTGGCATCACAATGGTCCAGGACACTTGTCATCACAATGATCCATGACCACTTACATCACAATGCTCCTTGACTCCCGTCATCACAATGCTCCATAGCCTATGCATTCGCAATGCTACATGGTCCCTGTAATCACATTGCTCCATGATCCATTTCATCCCAATGCTCTATGACCACTGTCATCACCATGCCCCATTATACCTGTCATCACAAAGTTCCATGGCCCCTGGCAGCACAATGTTCCATGACCGATGTCATCACTATCCTCCATGGTCCCTGTAATCACAATGCTCCATCCCCTTGTCAACGCAATGCTCCAGAACTCTTGTCATCATAATGCTCCATGCCCGCCTCATCACAATGCTCCATGACACTTGTCCTCACAATGCTCCATGGCCCCTGTTATCACAGTGCTCCATGTTACCTTTCATCACAATTCTAGATGACCATTGTCATCACAATGCCCCATGACACCTGTCATCACTATTCGCCATGGCACTTGTCATCACAATGCTCCATGATCCCTGTCATCATAATGTTCGATGACACTTGTCATCACGGTGCTCCATGGCCCCTGTCATCACAGTGCTCCGTGATACCTTTCATCGTAATGATAGATGACCACTGTCATCACAATGCTCCATGACACCTGTCATCAGATTTGGCCATGGCCCTTATCATCACAATGCTCCAGGACACTTGTCTTCACAATGTTCCATGGCGCATTTCATCACAATGCTCCATGACCACTTTCATCAAATTGTTCCATGATGCCTGTCCTCACAATGCTCCATGGCCTTTGTCATCAAAATTCTACATGGCCCCTGTAATAACAGTGCTTCAGGACAACTTTTATCACAATGCTCCATGACCACTCTCATCACCATGCCAGATAAGACCTTTCATGACAATGCTCCATGGCCTTTGTCATCACAATATTCTATGACTTCTGTCATCACAATGCTCCATGCCCCTGTCATCACAATGCCCCATCACCCCTGCTATTACAATGCTCCATGACCCCTGTCCTCACAATGCCCCGAAACCCTTGTCATCACAATATTCCATGATCCGTGTAATCACGATGATCCATGAACCATTTCTGTACAATGCTCCAGTACCCCGTTCATTAAAATGCTCCATGGCACTTGTCATCAGAATGCTGCAGGAACCCTTCCATCACAATAATCCATGACCCGTTTCCTCACAATTCTCCAGGACCGCTTTCATCACAATGCTCCATTTCCTTGTCATCTCAATTCTTCATGGCCCCTGTCATCACAATGATCCATGCCCTTGTCATCAAAATGCTCCAGAACTCTTGTCATCACTATGCTCCATGCCCATGTCATCACAATGCTGCATGACCCCTGTCATCACAATGATACATGACCACTGTCATCACAATGCCACATGAGCCCTGTCATCACATTGCTCCATGGCCCCTGTCATTACAATGCTCCATGACCACTGTCATCACAATGTTCCATGATCGCTGTAATCACAATGACCCATGACACCTTTCCTCAGAAGGCTCCATTACGCCTGTCATCAGAATGCTCCAATGCCCATCTCATCACAATGCTCCATGATCCGTGACAGCACAACGTTACAGGACAATTGTCATCACAATGCTCCATGACAACTCTCATCACAATGTTGCCTGCCCATGTCATCAAAATGCTCCATGTCCCCTGTAATCACAATGTTCCATTACACCTGTCATCACAATGTTCCCTGCCCATGTCATCACAATGCTCCATTACCCATGTCATCGTAGTGATCCATGACCCCTTTCATCACAATGCTCCATGACACCTGTCATCACAATGCTCCGTGCTCTTTGTCATCACAATGCTCCATGACCACTGTCATCACCATGCCCCATGACCCCAGTCATCACAATGCTCCATAGCACTTGTCATCACAATGCTCCATTATCCCTGTCATCACAATGTTCCATGACTCTTGTCATCAAAATGCCTCATGATCCTTTTACTCACAATGCTCCATGACTCCTTTCATCACATGCTCCATGATACTTGTCATTACACTGTCCCATGACCTTTTTCATAACAATGCTCCATGATACCAGTCATCACAATAATCCATGACCATTTTCGTCACAATGCTCCATGCCCCTTTCAACACAATGCTCCATGACAACTGTCACCACAATGCTCCATGGCCTTTGTCATCACAATTATACATGGCCCCTGTAATCACAGTGCTCCATGACCCCTTTCATCACAATGCTCCATGATCACTGTCATCACAATGCCACATGAGCCCTGTCATCACATTGCTCCATGGCCCCTGTCACTACAATGCTCCATGACCACTGTCATCACAATGTTGCATGATGGCTGTAATCACAATGACCCATGACACCTTTCCTCAGAAGGCTCCAGTACACCTGTCATCACAATGCTCCAATGCCCGTCTCATCACAAAGTTCCATGATCCCTGTCAGCACAACGTTACAGGACAATTGTCATCACAATGCTCCATGACAACTGTCATCACAATGTTGCCTGCCAATGTCATCAAAATGCTCCATGTCCCCTGTAATCACAATGTTCCATTACACCTGTCATCACAATGTTCCCTGCCCATATCATCACAATGCTCAATGAACACTGTCATCACAATGTTCCATGACAGTTGTCATCACAATTCTCCATGACCCCTGTAATCACAATGCTCCATGCCCTTGTCATCACAATGCTCCAGAACTCTTGTCATCATAATGATGAATGCCCGTGTTATCACAAAGCTCCATGATACTTGTCATCACAATGTTCCATGGCCTTGTCATCACTATACTCCATGGCCCCCGTCATCACAGTGCTCCATGATACCTTTCATCACAATTCTAGATGACCACTGTCATCACAATGCCCCAAGACACATGTCATCACAATTCGCCATGGCCCTTGTCATCACAATGCTCCATGACCCGTGGCATCACAATGGTCCAGGACACTTGTCATCACAATGATCCATTACCACTTACACCACAATGCTCCTTGACTCCTGTCATCACAATGCTCCATAGCCTATGCATTCGCAATGCTACATGGTCCCTGTAATCACATTGCTCCATGATCCATTTCATCCCAATGCTCTATGACCACTGTCATCACCATGCCCCATTATACCTGTCATCACAATGCTCCATGGCCCCTGTCAGCACAATGTTCCATGACAGATGTCCTCACTATCCTCCATGGTCCCTGTAATCACAACGCTGCAGGCCCTTTTCTTCACAATGCTCCAGATCTCTTGTCATCATAATGCCCCATGCCCGTGTCATCACAATGCTCCCTGGCCTATGTATTCACAATGCTCCATGGCCTCTGTAATCACATTGCTCCATAATCCTTTTCATCACAATGCTCTATGAGCACTGTCATCACAATGCCACATGACACCTGTCATTACAATGCTCTATGGCCCCTGTCAGCACAATGTTCCATGGCAGATATCATCACAATGATCCATGACCGCTGTCATCACAATGTTCCCTGCCCTTGTCATCTCAATGATCCCTGGCCCCTGTAATCACAATGCCCCATACCCTTGTCATCGCAATGCTCCAGATCACTTCTCATCATAATGCTCCATGCCCATGTCATCACAATGTTCCATGGCCCCTGTCATCACAGTGCTCCGTGATACCTTTCATCGTAATGATAGATGACCACTGTCATCACAATGCTCCATGACACCTGTCATCAGATTTGGCCATGGCCCTTATCATCACAATGCTCCAGGACACTTGTCTTCACAATGTTCCATGGCGCATTTCATCACAATGCTCCATGACCACTTTCATCAAATTGCTCCATGATGCCTGTCCTCACAATGCTCCATGGCCTTTGTCATCAAAATTCTACATGGCCCCTGTAATAACAGTGCTTCAGGACAACATTTATCACAATGCTCCATGACCACACTCATCACCATGCCAGATAAGACCTTTCATGACAATGCTCCATGGCCCTTGTCATCACAATATTCTATGACTTCTGTCATCACAATGCTCCATGCCCCTGTCATCACAATGCCCCATCACCCCTGCTATTACAATGCTCCATGACCCCTGTCCTCACAATGCCCCGAAACCCTTGTCATCACAATATTCCATGATCCGTGTAATCACGATGATCCATGAACCATTTCTGTACAATGCTCCAGTACCCCGTTCATTAAAATGCTCCATGGCACGTGTCATCAGAATGCTCCAGGAACCCTTCCATCACAATAATCCATGACCCGTTTCCTCACAATTCTCCAGGACCGCTTTCATCACAATGCTCCATTTCCTTGTCATCTCAATTCTTCATGGCCCCTGTCATCACAATGATCCATGCCCTTGTCATCAAAATGCTCCAGAACTCTTGTCATCACTATGCTCCATGCCCATGTCATCACAATGCTGCATGACCTCTGTCATCACAATGATACATGACCACTGTCATCGCAATGCCACATGAACCCTGTCATCACATTGCTCCATGATCCCTGTCATTACAATGCTCCATGACCACTGTCATCACAATGTTCCATGATCGCTGTAATCACAATGACCCATGACACCTTTCCTCAGAAGGCTACATTACGCCTGTCATCAGAATGCTCCAATGCCCATCTCATCACAATGGTCCATGATCCGTGACAGCACAACGTTACAGGACAATTGTCATCACAATGCTCCATGACAACTGTCATCACAATGTTGCCTGCCCATGTCATCAAAATGCTCCATGTCCCCTGTAATCACAATTTTCCATTACAACTGTCATCACAATGTTCCCTGCCCATGTCATCACAATGCTCCATTACCAATGAAATCAAAATGTTCGCCTGCCCTTGTCATCAAAATGCTCCATGGCCCCTTTAATCACAATGCTCCATGAACACTGTCATCACAATGTTCCATGACAGTTGTCATCACAATGCTCCATGACCCCTGTAATCACAATGCTCCATGCCCTTGTCATCACAATGCTCCAGAACTCTTGTCATCATAATGATGAATGCCCGTGTCATCACAAAGCTCCATGATACTTGTCATCACAATGTTCCATGGCCTTGTCATCACTATACTCCATGGCCCCCGTCATCACAGTGCTCCATGATACCTTTCATCACAATCCTAGATGATCACTGTCATCACAATGCCCCAAGACACATGTCATCACATTTCGCCATGGCCCTTGTCATCACAATGCTCCATGACCCGTGGCATCACAATGGTCCAGGACACTTGTCATCACAATGATCCATGACCACTTACATCACAATGCTCCTTGACTCCCGTCATCACAATGCTCCATAGCCTATGCATTCGCAATGCTACATGGTCCCTGTAATCACATTGCTCCATGATCCATTTCATCCCAATGCTCTATGACCACTGTCATCACCATGCCCCATTATACCTGTCATCACAAAGTTCCATGGCCCCTGTCAGCACAATGTTCCATGACAGATGTCATCACTATCCTCCATGGTCCCTGTAATCACAATGCTCCATCCCCTTGTCAACGCAATGCTCCAGAACTCTTGTCATCATAATGCTCCATGCCCGCCTCATCACAATGCTCCATGACACTTGTCCTCACAATGCTCCATGGCTTTTGTCATCGCAATGCTCCATGGCCCCTGTTATCACAGTGCTCCATGTTACCTTTCATCACAATTCTAGATGACCATTGTCATCACAATGCCCCATGACACCTGTCATCACTATTCGCCATGGCACTTGTCATCACAATGCTCCATGATCCCTGTCATCATAATGTTCGATGACACTTGTCGTCACGGTGCTCCATGACCCCTGTCATCACAATATTCACTGCCCATGTAATCACAATGCTCCTGGTCCCCTGTAATCACAATGCTCCATAGCCTTAACATCACAATGCTCCAGAACTCTTGTCATCATTATGCCCCATGCCCATGTCATCACAATGCTCCTTGACCCCTGTCATCACAATGCTCCATGGCCTATGTATTCACAATGCTCCATGGCCCCTGTCATCACAGTGCTCCGTGATACCTTTCATCGTAATGATAGATGACCACTGTCATCACAATGCTCCATGACACCTGTCATCAGATTTGGCCATGGCCCTTATCATCACAATGCTCCAGGACACTTGTCTTCACAATGTTCCATGGCGCATTTCATCACAATGCTCCATGACCACTTTCATCAAATTGCTCCATGATGCCTGTCATCACAATGCTCCATGGCCTTTGTCATCAAAATTCTACATGGCCCCTGTAATAACAGTGCTTCAGGACAACTTTTATCACAATGCTCCATGACCACTCTCATCACCATGCCAGATAAGACCTTTCAAGACAATGCTCCATGGCCCTTGTCATCACAATATTCTATGACTTCTGTCATCACAATGCTCCATGCCCCTGCCATCACAATGCCCCATCACCCCTGCTATTACAATGCTCCATGACCCCTGTCCTCACAATGCCCCGAAACCCTTGTCATCACAATATTCCATGATCCGTGTAATCACGATGATCCATGAACCATTTCTGTACAATGCTCCAGTACCCCGTTCATTAAAATGCTCCATGGCACTTGTCATCAGAATGCTGCAGGAACCCTTCCATCACAATAATCCATGACCCGTTTCCTCACAATTCTCCAGGACCGCTTTCATCACAATGCTCCATTTCCTTGTCATCTCAATGCTTCATGGCCCCTGTCATCACAATGATCCATGCCCTTGTCATCAAAATGCTCCAGAACTCTTGTCATCACTATGCTCCATGCCCATGTCATCACAATGCTGCATGACCCCTGTCATCACAATGATACATGACCACTGTCATCACAATGCCACATGAGCCCTGTCATCACATTGCTCCATGGCCCCTGTCATTACAATGCTCCATGACCACTGTCATCACAATGTTCCATGATCGCTGTAATCACAATGACCCATGACACCTTTCCTCAGAAGGATCCATTACGCCTGTCATCAGAATGCTCCTATGCCCATCTCATCACAATGCTCCATGATCCGTGACAGCACAACGTTACAGGACAATTGTCATCACAATGCTCCATGACAACTCTCATCACAATGTTGCCTGCCCATGTCATCAAAATGCTCCATGTCCCCCGTAATCACAATGTTCCATTACACCTGTCATCACAAGGTTCCCTGCCCATGTCATCACAATGCTCCATTACCCATGTCATCGTAGTGATCCATGACCCCTTTCATCACAATGCTCCATGACACCTGTCATCACAATGCTCCGTGCTCTTTGTCACCACAATGCTTCATGACCACTGTCATCACCATGCCCCATGACCCCAGTCATCACAATGCTCCATAGCACTTGTCATCACAATGCTCCATTATCCCTGTCATCACAATGTTCCATGACTCTTGTCATCAAAATGCCTCATGATCCTTTTACTCACAATGCTCCATGACTCCTTTCATCACATGCTCCATGATACTTGTCATTACACTGTCCCATGACCTTTTTCATAACAATGCTCCATGATACCAGTCATCACAATAATCCATGACCATTTTCGTCACAATGCTCCATGCCCCTTTCAACACAATGCTCCATGACAACTGTCACCACAATGCTCCATGGCCTTTGTCATCACAATTATACATGGCCCCTGTAATCACAGTGCTCCATGACCCCTTTCATCACAATGCTCCATGATCACTGTCATCACAATGCCACATGAGCCCTGTCATCACATTGCTCCATGGCCCCTGTCATTACAATGCTCCATGACCACTGTCATCACAATGTTCCATGATGGCTGTAATCACAATGACCCATGACACCTTTCCTCAGAAGGCTCCAGTACACCTGGCATCACAATGCTCCAATGCCCGTCTCATCACAAAGTTCCATGATCCCTGTCAGCACAACGTTACAGGACAATTGTCATCACAATGCTCCACGACAACTGTCATCACAATGTTGCCTGCCCATGTCATCAAAATGCTCCATGTCCCCTGTAATCACAATGTTCCATTACACCTGTCATCACAATGTTCCCTGCCCATGTCATCACAATGCTCCATTACCAATGAAATCAAAATGTTCGCCTGCCCTTGTCATCAAAATGCTCCATGGCCCCTTTAATCACAATGCTCCATGAACACTGTCATCACAATGTTCCATGACAGTTGTCATCACAATGCTCCATGACCCCTGTAATCACAATGCTCCATGCCCTTGTCATCACAATGCTCCAGAACTCTTGTCATCATAATGATGAATGCCCGTGTCATCACAAAGCTCCATGATACTTGTCATCACAATGTTCCATGGCCTTGTCATCACTATACTCCATGGCCCCCGTCATCACAGTGCTCCATGATACCTTTCATCACAATCTTAGATGATCACTGTCATCACAATGCCCCAAGACACATGTCATCACAATTCGCCATGGCCCTTGTCATCACAATGCTCCATGACCCGTGGCATCACAATGGTCCAGGACACTTGTCATCACAATGATCCATGACCACTTACATCACAATGCTCCTTGACTCCCGTCATCACAATGCTCCATAGCCTATGCATTCGCAATGCTACATGGTCCCTGTAATCACATTGCTCCATGATCCATTTCATCCCAATGCTCTATGACCACTGTCATCACCATGCCCCATTATACCTGTCATCACAAAGTTCCATGGCCCCTGTCAGCACAATGTTCCATGACAGATGTCATCACTATCCTCCATGGTCCCTGTAATCACAATGCTCCATCCCCTTGTCAACGCAATGCTCCAGAACTCTTGTCATCATAATGCTCCATGCCCGCCTCATCACAATGCTCCATGACACTTGTCCTCACAATGCTCCATGGCCTTTGTCATCGCAATGCTCCATGGCCCCTGTTATCACAGTGCTCCATGTTACCTTTCATCACAATTCTAGATGACCATTGTCATCACAATGCCCCATGACACCTGTCATCACTATTCGCCATGGCACTTGTCATCACAATGCTCCATGATCCCTGTCATCATAATGTTCGATGACACTTGTCGTCACGGTGCTCCATGACCCCTGTCATCACAATATTCACTGCCCATGTAATCACAATGCTCCTGGTCCCCTGTAATCACAATGCTCCATAGCCTTAACATCACAATGCTCCAGAACTCTTATCATCATTATGCCCCATGCCCATGTCATCACAATGCTCCTTGACCCCTGTCATCACAATGCTCCATGGCCTATGTATTCACAATGCTCCATGGCCCCTGTCATCACAGTGCTCCGTGATACCTTTCATCGTAATGATAGATGACCACTGTCATCACAATGCTCCATGACACCTGTCATCAGATTTGGCCATGGCCCTTATCATCACAATGCTCCAGGACACTTGTCTTCACAATGTTCCATGGCGCATTTCATCACAATGCTCCATGACCACTTTCATCAAATTGCTCCATGATGCCTGTCATCACAATGCTCCATGGCCTTTGTCATCAAAATTCTACATGGCCCCTGTAATAACAGTGCTTCAGGACAACATTTATCACAATGCTCCATGACCACTCTCATCACCATGCCAGATAAGACCTTTCATGACAATGCTCCATGGCCCTTGTCATCACAATATTCTATGACTTCTGTCATCACAATGCTCCATGCCCCTGTCATCACAATCCCCCATCACCCCTGCTATTACAATGCTCCATGACCCCTGTCCTCACAATGCCCCGAAACCCTTGTCATCACAATATTCCATGATCCGTGTAATCACGATGATCCATGAACCATTTCTGTACAATGCTCCAGTAGCCCGTTCATTAAAATGCTCCATGGCACTTGTCATCAGAATGCTGCAGGAACCCTTCCATCACAATAATCCATGACCCGTTTCCTCACAATTCTCCAGGACCGCTTTCATCACAATGCTCCATTTCCTTGTCATCTCAATTCTTCATGGCCCCTGTCATCACAATGATCCATGCCCTTGTCATCAAAATGCTCCAGAACTCTTGTCATCACTATGCTCCATGCCCATGTCATCACAATGCTGCATGACCCCTGTCATCACAATGATACATGACCACTGTCATCACAATGCCACATGAGCCCTGTCATCACATTGCTCCATGGCCCCTGTCATTACAATGCTCCATGACCACTGTCATCACAATATTCCATGATCGCTGTAATCACAATGACCCATGACACCTTTCCTCAGAAGGCTCCATTACGCCTGTCATCAGAATGCTCCAAGGCCCATCTCATCACAATGCTCCATGATCCGTGACAGCACAACGTTACAGGACAATTGTCATCACAATGCTCCATGACAACTCTCATCACAATGTTGCCTGCCCATGTCATCAAAATGCTCCATGTCCCCTGTAATCACAATGTTCCATTACACCTGTCATCACAATGTTCCCTGCCCATGTCATCACAATGCTCCATTACCCATGTCATCGTAGTGATCCATGACCCCTTTCATCACAATGCTCCATGACACCTGTCATCACAATGCTCCATGCTCTTTGTCACCACAATGCTCCATGACCACTGTCATCACCATGCCCCATGACCCCAGTCATCACAATGCTCCATAGCACTTGTCATCACAATGCTCCATTATCCCTGTCATCACAATGTTCCATGACTCTTGTCATCAAAATGCCTCATGATACTTTTACTCACAATGCTCCATGACTCCTTTCATCACATGCTCCATGATACTTGTCATTACACTGTCCTATGACCTTTTTCATAACAATGCTCCATGATACCAGTCATCACAATAATCCATGACCATTTTCGTCACAATGCTCCATGCCCCTTTCAACACAATGCTCCATGACAACTGTCACCACAATGCTCCATGGCCTTTGTCATCACAATTATACTTGGCCCCTGTAATCACAGTGCTCAATGACCCCTTTCATCACAATGCTCCATGATCACTGTCATCACAATGCCACATGAACCCTGTCATCACATTGCTCCATGGCCCCTGTCATTACAATGCTCCATGACCACTATCATCACAATGTTCCATGATGGCTGTAATCACAATGACCCATGACACCTTTCCTCAGAAGGCTCCAGTACACCTGTCATCACAATGCTCCAATGCCCGTCTCATCACAAAGTTCCATGATCCCTCTCAGCACAACGTTACAGGACAATTGTCATCACAATGCTCCACGACAACTGTCATCACAATGTTGCCTGCCCATGTCATCAAAATGCTCCATGTCCACTGTAATCACAATGTTCCATTACACCTGTCATCACAATGTTCCCTGCCCATGTCATCACAATGCTCCATTACCAATGAAATCAAAATGTTCGCCTGCCCTTGTCATCAAAATGCTCCATGGCCCCTTTAATCACAATGCTCCATGAACACTGTCATCACAATGTTCCATGACAGTTGTCATCACAATGCTCCATGACCCCTGTAATCACAATGCTCCATGCCCTTGTCATCACAATGCTCCAGAACTCTTGTCATCATAATGATGAATGCCCGTGTCATCACAAAGCTCCATGATACTTGTCATCACAATGTTCCATGGCCTTGTCATCACTATACTCCATGGCCCCCGTCATCACAGTGCTCCATGATACCTTTCATCACAATCCTAGATGATCACTGTCATCACAATGCCCCAAGACACATGTCATCACATTTCGCCATGGCCCTTGTCATCACAATGCTCCATGACCCGTGGCATCACAATGGTCCAGGACACTTGTCATCACAATGATCCATGACCACTTACATCACAATGCTCCTTGACTCCCGTCATCACAATGCTCCATAGCCTATGCATTCGCAATGCTACATGGTCCCTGTAATCACATTGCTCCATGATCCATTTCATCCCAATGCTCTATGACCACTGTCATCACCATGCCCCATTATACCTGTCATCACAAAGTTCCATGGCCCCTGTCAGCACAATGTTCCATGACAGATGTCATCACTATCCTCCATGGTCGCTGTAATCACAATGCTCCATCCCCTTGTCAACGCAATGCTCCAGAACTCTTGTCATCATAATGCTCCATGCCCGCCTCATCACAATGCTCCATGACACTTGTCCTCACAATGCTCCATGGCCTTTGTCATCGCAATGCTCCATGGCTCCTGTTATCACAGTGCTCCATGTTACCTTTCATCACAATTCTAGATGACCATTGTCATCACAATGCCCCATGACACCTGTCATCACTATTCGCCATGGCACTTGTCATCACAATGCTCCATGATCCCTGTCATCATAATGTTCGATGACACTTGTCGTCACGGTGCTCCATGACCCCTGTCATCACAATATTCACTGCCCATGTAATCACAATGCTCCTGGTCCCCTGTAATCACAATGCTCCATAGCCTTAACATCACAATGCTCCAGAACTCTTGTCATCATTATGCCCCATGCCCATGTCATCACAATGCTCCTTGACCCCTGTCATCACAATGCTCCATGGCCTATGTATTCACAATGCTCCATGGCCCCTGTCATCACAGTGCTCCGTGATACCTTTCATCGTAATGATAGATGACCACTGTCATCACAATGCTCCATGACACCTGTCATCAGATTTGGCCATGGCCCTTATCATCACAATGCTCCAGGACACTTGTCTTCACAATGTTCCATGGCGCATTTCATCACAATGCTCCATGACCACTTTCATCAAATTGCTCCATGATGCCTGTCATCACAATGCTCCATGGCCTTTGTCATCAAAATTCTACATGGCCCCTGTAATAACAGTGCTTCAGGACAACTTTTATCACAATGCTCCATGACCACTCTCATCACCATGCCAGATAAGACCTTTCATGACAATGCTCCATGGCCCTTGTCATCACAATATTCTATGACTTCTGTCATCACAATGCTCCATGCCCCTGCCATCACAATGCCCCATCACCCCTGCTATTACAATGCTCCATGACCCCTGTCCTCACAATGCCCCGAAACCCTTGTCATCACAATATTCCATGATCCGTGTAATCACGATGATCCATGAACCATTTCTGTACAATGCTCCAGTACCCCGTTCATTAAAATGCTCCATGGCACTTGTCATCAAAATGCTGCAGGAACCCTTCCATCACAATAATCCATGACCCGTTTCCTCACAATTCTCCAGGACCGCTTTCATCACAATGCTCCATTTCCTTGTCATCTCAATGCTTCATGGCCCCTGTCATCACAATGATCCATGCCCTTGTCATCAAAATGCTCCAGAACTCTTGTCATCACTATGCTCCATGCCCATGTCATCACAATGCTGCATGACCCCTGTCATCACAATGATACATGACCACTGTCATCACAATGCCACATGAGCCCTGTCATCACATTGCTCCATGGCCCCTGTCATTACAATGCTCCATGACCACTGTCATCACAATGTTCCATGATCGCTGTAATCACAATGACCCATGACACCTTTCCTCAGAAGGATCCATTACGCCTGTCATCAGAATGCTCCTATGCCCATCTCATCACAATGCTCCATGATCCGTGACAGCACAACGTTACAGGACAATTGTCATCACAATGCTCCATGACAACTCTCATCACAATGTTGCCTGCCCATGTCATCAAAATGCTCCATGTCCCCTGTAATCACAATGTTCCATTACACCTGTCATCACAATGTTCCCTGCCCATGTCATCACAATGCTCCATTACCCATGTCATCGTAGTGATCCATGACCCCTTTCATCACAATGCTCCATGACCCCTGTCATCACAATGCTCCGTGCTCTTTGTCACCACAATGCTCCATGACCACTGTCATCACCATGCCCCATGACCCCAGTCATCACAATGCTCCATAGCACTTGTCATCACAATGCTCCATTATCCCTGTCATCACAATGTTCCATGACTCTTGTCATCAAAATGCCTCATGATCCTTTTACTCACAATGCTCCATGACTCCTTTCATCACATGCTCCATGATACTTGTCATTACACTGTCCCATGACCTTTTTCATAACAATGCTCCATGATACCAGTCATCACAATAATCCATGACCATTGTCGTCACAATGCTCCATGCCCCTTTCAACACAATGCTCCATGACAACTGTCACCACAATGCTCCATGGCCTTTGTCATCACAATTATACATGGCCCCTGTAATCACAGTGCTCCATGACCCCTTTCATCACAATGCTCCATGATCACTGTCATCACAATGCCACATGAGCCCTGTCATCACATTGCTCCATGGCCCCTGTCATTACAATGCTCCATGACCACTGTCATCACAATGTTCCATGATGGCTGTAATCACAATGACCCATGACACCTTTCCTCAGAAGGCTCCAGTACACCTGTCATCACAATGCTCCAATGCCCGTCTCATCACAAAGTTCCATGATCCCTGTCAGCACAACGTTACAGGACAATTGTCATCACAATGCTCCACGACAACTGTCATCACAATGTTGCCTGCCCATGTCATCAAAATGCTCCATGTCCCCTGTAATCACAATGTTCCATTACACCTGTCATCACAATGTTCCCTGCCCATGTCATCACAATGCTCCATTACCAATGAAATCAAAATGTTCGCCTGCCCTTGTCATCAAAATGCTCCATGGCCCCTTTAATCACAATGCTCCATGAACACTGTCATCACAATGTTCCATGACAGTTGTCATCACAATGCTCCATGACCCCTGTAATCACAATGCTCCATGCCCTTGTCATCACAATGCTCCAGAACTCTTGTCATCATAATGATGAATGCCCGTGTCATCACAAAGCTCCATGATACTTATCATCACAATGTTCCATGGCCTTGTCATCACTATACTCCATGGCCCCCGTCATCACAGTGCTCCATGATACCTTTCATCACAATCCTAGATGATCACTGTCATCACAATGCACCAAGACACATGTCATCACATTTCGCCATGGCCCTTGTCATCACAATGCTCCATGACCCGTGGCATCACAATGGTCCAGGACACTTGTCATCACAATGATCCATGACCACTTACATCACAATGCTCCTTGACTCCCGTCATCACAATGCTCCATAGCCTATGCATTCGCAATGCTACATGGTCCCTGTAATCACATTGCTCCATGATCCATTTCATCCCAATGCTCTATGACCACTGTCATCACCATGCCCCATTATACCTGTCATCACAAAGTTCCATGGCCCCTGTCAGCACAATGTTCCATGACAGATGTCATCACTATCCTCCATGGTCCCTGTAATCACAATGCTCCATCCCCTTGTCAACGCAATGCTCCAGAACTCTTGTCATCATAATGCTCCATGCCCGCCTCATCACAATGCTCCATGACACTTGTCCTCACAATGCTCCATGGCCTTTGTCATCGCAATGCTCCATGGCCCCTGTTATCACAGTGCTCCATGTTACCTTTCATCACAATTCTAGATGACCATTGTCATCACAATGCCCCATGACACCTGTCATCACTATTCGCCATGGCACTTGTCATCACAATGCTCCATGATCCCTGTCATCATAATGTTCGATGACACTTGTCGTCACGGTGCTCCATGACCCCTGTCATCACAATATTCACTGCCCATGTAATCACAATGCTCCTGGTCCCCTGTAATCACAATGCTCCATAGCCTTAACATCACAATGCTCCAGAACTCTTGTCATCATTATGCCCCATGCCCATGTCATCACAATGCTCCTTGACCCCTGTCATCACAATGCTCCATGGCCTATGTATTCACAATGCTCCATGGCCCCTGTAGTCACATTGCTCCATGATCCTTTTCATCACAATGCTCTATGACCACTGTCATCACAATGCCACATGACACCTGTCAGTACAATGCTCTATGGCCCCTGTCAGCACAATGTTCCATGGCAGATATCATCACAATGATCCATGACCGCTGTCATCACAATGTTCCCTGCCCTTGTCATCTCAATGATCCCTGGCCCCTGTTATCACAATGCCCCATACCCTTGTCATCGCAATGCTCCAGATCACTTCTCATCATAATGCTCCATGCCCATGTCATCACAATGCTCCATGGCCCCTGTCATCACAGTGCTCCGTGATACCTTTCATCGTAATGATAGATGACCACTGTCATCACAATGCTCCATGACACCTGTCATCAGATTTGGCCATGGCCCTTATCATCACAATGCTCCAGGACACTTGTCTTCACAATGTTCCATGGCGCATTTCATCACAATGCTCCATGACCACTTTCATCAAATTGCTCCATGATGCCTGTCATCACAATGCTCCATGGCCTTTGTCATCAAAATTCTACATGGCCCCTGTAATAACAGTGCTTCAGGACAACTTTTATCACAATGCTCCATGACCACTCTCATCACCATGCCAGATAAGACCTTTCATGACAATGCTCCATGGCCCTTGTCATCACAATATTCTATGACTTCTGTCATCACAATGCTCCATGCCCCTGTCATCACAATGCCCCATCACCCCTGCTATTACAATGCTCCATGACCCCTGTCCTCACAATGCCCCGAAACCCTTGTCATCACAATATTCCATGATCCGTGTAATCACGATGATCCATGAACCATTTCTGTACAATGCTCCAGTAGCCCGTTCATTAAAATGCTCCATGGCACGTGTCATCAGAATGCTCCAGGAACCCTTCCATCACAATAATCCATGACCCGTTTCCTCACAATTCTCCAGGACCGCTTTCATCACAATGCTCCATTTCCTTGTCATCTCAATTCTTCATGGCCCCTGTCATCACAATGATCCATGCCCTTGTCATCAAAATGCTCCAGAACTCTTGTCATCACTATGCTCCATGCCCATGTCATCACAATGCTGCATGACCCCTGTCATCACAATGATACATGACCACTGTCATCACAATGCCACATGAGCCCTGTCATCACATTGCTCCATGGCCCCTGTCATTACAATGCTCCATGACCACTGTCATCACAATGTTCCATGATCGCTGTAATCACAATGACCCATGACACCTTTCCTCAGAAGGCTCCATTACGCCTGTCATCAGAATGCTCCAATGCCCATCTCATCACAATGCTCCATGATCCGTGACAGCACAACGTTACAGGACAATTGTCATCACAATGCTCCATGACAACTCTCATCACAATGTTGCCTGCCCATGTCATCAAAATGCTCCATGTCCCCTGTAATCACAATGTTCCATTACACCTGTCATCACAATGTACCCTGCCCATGTCATCAAAATGCTCCATGTCCCCTGTAATCACAATGTTCCATTACACCTGTCATCACAATGTTCCCTGCCCATGTCATCACAATGCTCCATTACCCATGTCATCGTAGTGATCCATGACCCCTTTCATCACAATGCTCCATGACACCTGTCATCACAATGCTCCGTGCTCTTTGTCACCACAATGCTCCATGACCACTGTCATCACCATGCCCCATGACCCCAGTCATCACAATGCTCCATAGCACTTGTCATCACAATGCTCCATTATCCCTGTCATCACAATGTTCCATGACTCTTGTCATCAAAATGCCTCATGATCCTTTTACTCACAATGCTCCATGACTCCTTTCATCACATGCTCCATGATACTTGTCATTACACTGTCCCATGACCTTTTTCATAACAATGCTCCATGATACCAGTCATCACAATAATCCATGACCATTTTCGTCACAATGCTCCATGCCCCTTTCAACACAATGCTCCATGACAACTGTCACCACAATGCTCCATGGCCTTTGTCATCACAATTATACATGGCCCCTGTAATCACAGTGCTCCATGACCCCTTTCATCACAATGCTCCATGATCACTGTCATCACAATGCCACATGAGCCCTGTCATCACATTGCTCCATGGCCCCTGTCATTACAATGCTCCATGACCACTGTCATCACAATGTTCCATGATGGCTGTAATCACAATGACCCATGACACCTTTCCTCAGAAGGCTCCAGTACACCTGTCATCACAATGCTCCAATGCCCGTCTCATCACAAAGTTCCATGATCCCTCTCAGCACAACGTTACAGGACAATTGTCATCACAATGCTCCACGACAACTGTCATCACAATGTTGCCTGCCCATGTCATCAAAATGCTCCATGTCCCCTGTAATCACAATGTTCCATTACACCTGTCATCACAATGTTCCCTGCCCATGTCATCACAATGCTCCATTACCAATGAAATCAAAATGTTCGCCTGCCCTTGTCATCAAAATGCTCCATGGCCCCTTTAATCACAATGCTCCATGAACACTGTCATCACAATGTTCCATGACAGTTGTCATCACAATGCTCCATGACCCCTGTAATCACAATGCTCCATGCCCTTGTCATCACAATGCTCCAGAACTCTTGTCATCATAATGATGAATGCCCGTGTCATCACAAAGCTCCATGATACTTGTCATCACAATGTTCCATGGCCTTGTCATCACTATACTCCATGGCCCCCGTCATCACAGTGCTCCATGATACCTTTCATCACAATTCTAGATGATCACTGTCATCACAATGCCCCAAGACACATGTCATCACAATTCGCCATGGCCCTTGTCATCACAATGCTCCATGACCCGTGGCATCACAATGGTCCAGGACACTTGTCATCACAATGATCCATGACCACTTACATCACAATGCTCCTTGACTCCCGTCATCACAATGCTCCATAGCCTATGCATTCGCAATGCTACATGGTCCCTGTAATCACATTGCTCCATGATCCATTTCATCCCAATGCTCTATGACCACTGTCATCACCATGCCCCATTATACCTGTCATCACAAAGTTCCATGGCCCCTGTCAGCACAATGTTCCATGACAGATGTCATCACTATCCTCCATGGTCCCTGTAATCACAATGCTCCATCCCCTTGTCAACGCAATGCTCCAGAACTCTTGTCATCATAATGCTCCATGCCCGCCTCATCACAATGCTCCATGACACTTGTCCTCACAATGCTCCATGGCCTTTGTCATCGCAATGCTCCATGGCCCCTGTTATCACAGAGCTCCATGTTACCTTTCATCACAATTTTAGATGACCATTGTCATCACAATGCCCCATGACACCTGTCATCACTGTTCGCCATGGCACTTGTCATCACAATGCTCCATGATCCCTGTCATCATAATGTTCGATGACACTTGTCGTCACGGTGCTCCATGACCGCTGTCATCACAATATTCACTGCCCATGTAATCACAATGCTCCTGGTCCCCTGTAATCACAATGCTCCATAGCCTTAACATCACAATGCTCCAGAACTCTTGTCATCATTATGCCCCATGCCCATGTCATCACAATGCTCCTTGACCCCTGTCATCACAATGCTCCATGGCCTATGTATTCACAATGCTCCATGGCCCCTGTAGTCACATTGCTCCATGATCCTTTCATCACAATGCTCTATGACCACTGTCATCACAATGCCACATGACACCTGTCAGTACAATGCTCTATGGCCCCTGTCAGCACAATGTTCCATGGCAGATATCATCACAATGATCCATGACCGCTGTCATCACAATGTTCCCTGCCCTGGTCAGCTCAATGATCCCTGGCCCCTGTAATCACAATGCCCCATACCCTTGTCATCGCAATGCTCCAGATCACTTCTCATCATAATGCTCCATGCCCATGTCATCACAATGCTCCATGGCCCCTGTCATCACAGTGCTCCGTGATACCTTTCATCGTAATGATAGATGACCACTGTCATCACAATGCTCCATGACACCTGTCATCAGATTTGGCCATGGCCCTTATCATCACAATGCTCCAGGACACTTGTCTTCACAATGTTCCATGGCGCATTTCATCACAATGCTCCATGACCACTTTCATCAAATTGCTCCATGATGCCTGTCATCACAATGCTCCATGGCCTTTGTCATCAAAATTCTACATGGCCCCTGTAATAACAGTGCTTCAGGACAACATTTATCACAATGCTCCATGACCACTCTCATCACCATGCCAGATAAGACCTTTCATGACAATGCTCCATGGCCCTTGTCATCACAATATTCTATGACTTCTGTCATCACAATGCTCCATGCCCCTGTCATCACAATGCCCCATCACCCCTGCTATTACAATGCTCCATGACACCTGTCCTCACAATGCCCCGAAACCCTTGTCATCACAATGTTCCATGATCCGTGTAATCACGATGATCCATGAACCATTTCTGTACAATGCTCCAGTACCCCGTTCATTAAAATGCTCCATGGCACTTGTCATCAGAATGCTGCAGGAACCCTTCCATCACAATAATCCATGACCCGTTTCCTCACAATTCTCCAGGACCGCTTTCATCACAATGCTCCATTTCCTTGTCATCTCAATTCTTCATGGCCCCTGTCATCACAATGATCCATGCCCTTGTCATCAAAATGCTCCAGAACTCTTGTCATCACTATGCTCCATGCCCATGTCATCACAATGCTGCATGACCCCTGTCATCACAATGATACATGACCACTGTCATCACAATGCCACATGAGCCCTGTCATCACATTGCTCCATGGCCCCTGTCATTACAATGCTCCATGACCACTGTCATCACAATGTTCCATGATCGCTGTAATCACAATGACCCATGACACCTTTCCTCAGAAGGCTCCATTACGCCTGTCATCAGAATGCTCCAATGCCCATCTCATCACAATGCTCCATGATCCGTGACAGCACAACGTTACAGGACAATTGTCATCACAATGCTCCATGACAACTGTCATCACAATGTTGCCTGCCCATGTCATCAAAATGCTCCATGTCCCCTGTAATCACAATGTTCCATTACACCTGTCATCACAATGTTCCCTGCCCATGTCATCACAATGCTCCATTACCCATGTCATCGTAGTGATCCATGACCCCTTTCATCACAATGCTCCATGACACCTGTCATCACAATGCTCCGTGCTCTTTGTCACCACAATGCTCCATGACCACTGTCATCACCATGCCCCATGACCCCAGTCATCACAATGCTCCATAGCACTTGTCATCACAATGCTCCATTATCCCTGTCATCACAATGTTCCATGACTCTTGTCATCAAAATGCCTCGTGATCCTTTTACTCACAATGCTCCATGACTCCTTTCATCACATGCTCCATGATACTTGTCATTACACTGTCCCATGACCTTTTTCATAACAATGCTCCATGATACCAGTCATCACAATAATCCATGACCATTGTCGTCACAATGCTCCATGCCCCTTTCAACACAATGCTCCATGACAACTGTCACCACAATGCTCCATGGCCTTTGTCATCACAATTATACATGGCCCCTGTAATCACAGTGCTCCATGACCCCTTTCATCACAATATTCACTGCCCATGTAATCACAATGCTCCTGGTCCCCTGTAATCACAATGCTCCATAGCCTTAACATCACAATGCTCCAGAACTCTTGTCATCATTATGCCCCATGCCCATGTCATCACAATGCTCCTTGACCCCTGTCATCACAATGCTTCATGGCCTATGTATTCACAATGCTCCATGGCCCCTGTAGTCACATTGCTCCATGATCCTTTTCATCACAATGCTCTATGACCACTGTCATCACAATGCCACATGACACCTGTCAGTACAATGCTCTATGGCCCCTGTCAGCACAATGTTCCATGGCAGATATCATCACAATGATCCATGACCGCTGTCATCACAATGTTCCCTGCCCTTGTCATCTCAATGATCCCTGGCCCCTGTTATCACAATGCCCCATACCCTTGTCATCGCAATGCTCCAGATCACTTCTCATCATAATGCTCCATGCCCATGTCATCACAATGCTCCATGGCCCCTGTCATCACAGTGCTCCGTGATACCTTTCATCGTAATGATAGATGACCACTGTCATCACAATGCTCCATGACACCTGTCATCAGATTTGGCCATGGCCCTTATCATCACAATGCTCCAGGACACTTGTCTTCACAATGTTCCATGGCGCATTTCATCACAATGCTCCATGACCACTTTCATCAAATTGCTCCATGATGCCTGTCATCACAATGCTCCATGGCCTTTGTCATCAAAATTCTACATGGCCCCTGTAATAACAGTGCTTCAGGACAACTTTTATCACAATGCTCCATGACCACTCTCATCACCATGCCAGATAAGACCTTTCATGACAATGCTCCATGGCCCTTGTCATCACAATATTCTATGACTTCTGTCATCACAATGCTCCATGCCCCTGTCATCAAAATGCCCCATCACCCCTGCTATTACAATGCTCCATGACACCTGTCCTCACAATGCCCCGAAACCCTTGTCATCACAATGTTCCATGATCCGTGTAATCACGATGATCCATGAACCATTTCTGTACAATGCTCCAGTACCCCGTTCATTAAAATGCTCCATGGCACTTGTCATCAGAATGCTGCAGGAACCCTTCCATCACAATAATCCATGACCCGTTTCCTCACAATTCTCCAGGACCGCTTTCATCACAATGCTCCATTTCCTTGTCATCTCAATTCTTCATGGCCCCTGTCATCACAATGATCCATGCCCTTGTCATCAAAATGCTCCAGAACTCTTGTCATCACTATGCTCCATGCCCATGTCATCACAATGCTGCATGACCCCTGTCATCACAATGATACATGACCACTGTCATCACAATGCCACATGAGCCCTGTCATCACATTGCTCCATGGCCCCTGTCATTACAATGCTCCATGACCACTGTCATCACAATGTTCCATGATCGCTGTAATCACAATGACCCATGACACCTTTCCTCAGAAGGCTCCATTACGCCTGTCATCAGAATGCTCCAATGCCCATCTCATCACAATGCTCCATGATCCGTGACAGCACAACGTTACAGGACAATTGTCATCACAATGCTCCATGACAACTGTCATCACAATGTTGCCTGCCCATGTCATCAAAATGCTCCATGTCCCCTGTAATCACAATGTTCCATTACACCTGTCATCACAATGTTCCCTGCCCATGTCATCACAATGCTCCATTACCCATGTCATCGTAGTGATCCATGACCCCTTTCATCACAATGCTCCATGACACCTGTCATCACAATGCTCCGTGCTCTTTGTCACCACAATGCTCCATGACCACTGTCATCACCATGCCCCATGACCCCAGTCATCACAATGCTCCATAGCACTTGTCATCACAATGCTCCATTATCCCTGTCATCACAATGTTCCATGACTCTTGTCATCAAAATGCCTCATGATCCTTTTACTCACAATGCTCCATGACTCCTTTCATCACATGCTCCATGATACTTGTCATTACACTGTCCCATGACCTTTTTCATAACAATGCTCCATGATACCAGTCATCACAATAATCCATGACCATTGTCGTCACAATGCTCCATGCCCCTTTCAACACAATGCTCCATGACAACTGTCACCACAATGCTCCATGGCCTTTGTCATCACAATTATACATGGCCCCTGTAATCACAGTGCTCCATGACCCCTTTCATCACAATATTCACTGCCCATGTAATCACAATGCTCCTTGTCCCCTGTAATCACAATGCTCCATAGCCTTAACATCACAATGCTCCAGAACTCTTGTCATCATTATGCCCCATGCCCATGTCATCACAATGCTCCTTGACCCCTGTCATCACAATGCTCCATGGCCTATGTATTCACAATGCTCCATGGCCCCTGTAGTCACATTGCTCCATGATCCTTTTCATCACAATGCTCTATGACCACTGTCATCACAATGCCACATGACACCTGTCAGTACAATGCTCTATGGCCCCTGTCAGCACAATGTTCCATGGCAGATATCATCACAATGATCCATGACCGCTGTCATCACAATGTTCCCTGCCCTTGTCATCTCAATGATCCCTGGCCCCTGTTATCACAATGCCCCATACCCTTGTCATCGCAATGCTCCAGATCACTTCTCATCATAATGCTCCATGCCCATGTCATCACAATGCTCCATGGCCCCTGTCATCACAGTGCTCCGTGATACCTTTCATCGTAATGATAGATGACCACTGTCATCACAATGCTCCATGACACCTGTCATCAGATTTGGCCATGGCCCTTATCATCACAATGCTCCAGGACACTTGTCTTCACAATGTTCCATGGCGCATTTCATCACAATGCTCCATGACCACTTTCATCAAATTGCTCCATGATGCCTGTCATCACAATGCTCCATGGCCTTTGTCATCAAAATTCTACATGGCCCCTGTAATAACAGTGCTTCAGGACAACTTTTATCACAATGCTCCATGACCACTCTCATCACCATGCCAGATAAGACCTTTCATGACAATGCTCCATGGCCCTTGTCATCACAATATTCTATGACTTCTGTCATCACAATGCTCCATGCCCCTGTCATCACAATGCCCCATCACCCCTGCTATTACAATGCTCCATGACACCTGTCCTCACAATGCCCCGAAACCCTTGTCATCACAATGTTCCATGATCCGTGTAATCACGATGATCCATGAACCATTTCTGTACAATGCTCCAGTACCCCGTTCATTAAAATGCTCCATGGCACTTGTCATCAGAATGCTGCAGGAACCCTTCCATCACAATAATCCATGACCCGTTTCCTCACAATTCTCCAGGACCGCTTTCATCACAATGCTCCATTTCCTTGTCATCTCAATTCTTCATGGCCCCTGTCATCACAATGATCCATGCCCTTGTCATCAAAATGCTCCAGAACTCTTGTCATCACTATGCTCCATGCCCATGTCATCACAGTGCTGCATGACCCCTGTCATCACAATGATACATGACCACTGTCATCACAATGCCACATGAGCCCTGTCATCACATTGCTCCATGGCCCCTGTCATTACAATGCTCCATGACCACTGTCATCACAATGTTCCATGATCGCTGTAATCACAATGACCCATGACACCTTTCCTCAGAAGGCTCCATTACGCCTGTCATCAGAATGCTCCAATGCCCATCTCATCACAATGCTCCATGATCCGTGACAGCACAACGTTACAGGACAATTGTTATCACAATGCTCCATGACAACTGTCATCACAATGTTGCCTGCCCATGTCATCAAAATGCTCCATGTCCCCTGTAATCACAATGTTCCATTACACCTGTCATCACAATGCTCCCTGCCCATGTCATCACAATGCTCCATTACCCATGTCATCGTAGTGATCCATGACCCCTTTCATCACAATGCTCCATGACACCTGTCATCACAATGCTCCGTGCTCTTTGTCACCACAATGCTCCATGACCACTGTCATCACCATGCCCCATGACCCCAGTCATCACAATGCTCCATAGCACTTGTCATCACAATGCTCCATTATCCCTGTCATCACAATGTTCCATGACTCTTGTCATCAAAATGCCTCATGATCCTTTTACTCACAATGCTCCATGACTCCTTTCATCACATGCTCCATGATACTTGTCATTACACTGTCCCATGACCTTTTTCATAACAATGCTCCATGATACCAGTCATCACAATAATCCATGACCATTTTCGTCACAATGCTCCATGCCCCTTTCAACACAATGCTCCATGACAACTGTCACCACAATGCTCCATGGCCTTTGTCATCACAATTATACATGGCCCCTGTAATCACAGTGCTCCATGACCCCTTTCATCACAATATTCACTGCCCATGTAATCACAATGCTCCTGGTCCCCTGTAATCACAATGCTCCATAGCCTTAACATCACAATGCTCCAGAACTCTTGTCATCATTATGCCCCATGCCCATGTCATCACAATGCTCCTTGACCCCTGTCATCACAATGCTCCATGGCCTATGTATTCACAATGCTCCATGGCCCCTGTAGTCACATTGCTCCATGATCCTTTTCATCACAATGCTCTATGACCACTGTCATCACAATGCCACATGACACCTGTCATTACAATGCTCTATGGCCCCTGTCAGCACAATGTTCCATGGCAGATATCATCACAATGATCCATGACCGCTGTCATCACAATGTTCCCTGCCCTTGTCATCTCAATGATCCCTGGCCCCTGTTATCACAATGCCCCATACCCTTGTCATCGCAATGCTCCAGATCACTTCTCATCATAATGCTCCATGCCCATGTCATCACAATGCTCCATGGCCCCTGTCATCACAGTGCTCCGTGATACCTTTCATCGTAATGATAGATGACCACTGTCATCACAATGCTCCATGACACCTGTCATCAGATTTGGCCATGGCCCTTATCATCACAATGCTCCAGGACACTTGTCTTCACAATGTTCCATGGCGCATTTCATCACAATGCTCCATGACCACTTTCATCAAATTGCTCCATGATGCCTGTCATCACAATGCTCCATGGCCTTTGTCATCAAAATTCTACATGGCCCCTGTAATAACAGTGCTTCAGGACAACTTTTATCACAATGCTCCATGACCACTCTCATCACCATGCCAGATAAGACCTTTCATGACAATGCTCCATGGCCCTTGTCATCACAATATTCTATGACTTCTGTCATCACAATGCTCCATGCCCCTGTCATCACAATGCCCCATCACCCCTGCTATTACAATGTTCCATGAACTCTTTCATCACAATGCTCCGAAACTCTTGTCATCACAATATTCCATGATCCGTGTAATCACGATGATCCATGAACCATTTCTGTATAATGCTCCAGTACCCCTTTCATTAAAATGCTCCATGGCACTTGTCATCAGAATGCTGCAGGAACCCTTCCATCACAATAATCCATGACCCGTTTCCTCACAATTCTCCAGGACCGCTTTCATCACAATGCTCCATTCCCTTGTCATCTCAATGCTTCATGGCCCCTGTCATCACAATGATCCATGCCCTTGTCATCAAAATGCTCCAGAACCCTTGTCATCACTATGCTCCATGCCCATGTCATCACAATGCTGCATGACCCCTGTCATCACAATGCTACATGATCCCTGTCATCACAATGTTCCATGCCCGTATCATCACAATGCTCCATTACCCATGTCATCGTAGTGATCCATGACCCCTTTCATCACAATGCTCCTTGACTCCCGTCATCACAATGCTCCATAGCCTATGCATTCGCAATGCTACATGGTCCCTGTAATCACATTGCTCCATGATCCATTTCATCCCAATGCTCTATGACCACTGTCATCACCATGCCCCATTATACCTGTCATCACAAAGTTCCATGGCCCCTGTCAGCACAATGTTCCATGACAGATGTCATCACTATCCTCCATGGTCCCTGTAATCACAATGCTCCATCCCCTTGTCAACGCAATGCTCCAGAACTCTTGTCATCATAATGCTCCATGCCCGCCTCATCACAATGCTCCATGACACTTGTCCTCACAATGCTCCATGGCCTTTGTCATCGCAATGCTCCATGGCCCCTGTTATCACAGTGCTCCATGTTACCTTTCATCACAATTCTAGATGACCATTGTCATCACAATGCCCCATGACACCTGTCATCACTATTCGCCATGGCACTTGTCATCACAATGCTCCATGATCCCTGTCATCATAATGTTCGATGACACTTGTCGTCACGGTGCTCCATGACCCCTGTCATCACAATATTCACTGCCCATGTAATCACAATGCTCCTGGTCCCCTGTAATCACAATGCTCCATAGCCTTAACATCACAATGCTCCAGAACTCTTGTCATCATTATGCCCCATGCCCATGTCATCACAATGCTCCTTGACCCCTGTCATCACAATGCTCCATGGCCTATGTATTCACAATGCTCCATGGCCCCTGTAGTCACATTGCTCCATGATCCTTTTCATCACAATGCTCTATGACCACTGTCATCACAATGCCACATGACACCTGTCATTACAATGCTCTATGGCCCCTGTCAGCACAATGTTCCATGGCAGATATCATCACAATGATCCATGACCGCTGTCATCACAATGTTCCCTGCCCTTGTCATCTCAATGATCCCTGGCCCCTGTAATCACAATGCCCCATACCCTTGTCATCGCAATGCTCCAGATCACTTCTCATCATAATGCTCCTTGCCCATGTCATCACAATGCTCCATGGCCCCTGTCATCACAGTGCTCCGTGATACCTTTCATCGTAATGATAGATGACCACTGTCATCACAATGCTCCATGACACCTGTCATCAGATTTGGCCATGGCCCTTATCATCACAATGCTCCAGGACACTTGTCTTCACAATGTTCCATGGCGCATTTCATCACAATGCTCCATGACCACTTTCATCAAATTGCTCCATGATGCCTGTCATCACAATGCTCCATGGCCTTTGTCATCAAAATTCTACATGGCCCCTGTAATAACAGTGCTTCAGGACAACTTTTATCACAATGCTCCATGACCACTCTCATTACCATGCCAGATAAGACCTTTCATGACAATGCTCCATGGCCCTTGTCATCACAATATTCTATGACTTCTGTCATCACAATGCTCCATGCCACTGTCATCACAATGCCCCATCACCCCTGCTGTTACAATGCTCCATGACCCCTGTCCTCACAATGCCCCGAAACCCTTGTCATCACAATATTCCATGATCCGTGTAATCACGATGATCCATGAACCATTTCTGTACAATGCTCCAGTACCCCGTTCATTAAAATGCTCCATGGCACGTGTCATCAGAATGCTCCAGGAACCCTTCCATCACAATAATCCATGACCCGTTTCCTCACAATTCTCCAGGACCACTTTCATCACAATGCTCCATTTCCTTGTCATCTCAATGCTTCATGGCCCCTGTCATCACAATGATCCATGCCCTTGTCATCAAAATGCTCCAGAACTCTTGTCATCACTATGCTCCATGCCCATGTCATCACAATGCTGCATGACCCCTGTCATCACAATGATACATGACCACTGTCATCACAATGCCACATGAACCCTGTCATCACATTGCTCCATGATCCCTGTCATTACAATGCTCCATGACCACTGTCATCACAATGTTCCATGATCGCTGTAATCACAATGACCCATGACACCTTTCCTCAGAAGGCTCCATTACGCCTGTCATCAGAATGCTCCAATGCCCATCTCATCACAATGCTCCATGATCCGTGACAGCACAACGTTACAGGACAATTGTCATCACAATGCTCCATGACAACTGTCATCACAATGTTGCCTGCCCATGTCATCAAAATGCTCCATGTCCCCTGTAATCACAATGTTCCATTACACCTGTCATCACAATGTTCCCTGCCCATGTCATCACAATGCTCCATTACCCATGTCATCGTAGTGATCCATGACCCCTTTCATCACAATGCTCCATGACACCTGTCATCACAATGCTCCGTGCTCTTTGTCACCACAATGCTCCATGACCACTGTCATCACCATGCCCCATGACCCCAGTCATCACAATGCTCCATAGCACTTGTCATCACAATGCTCCATTATCCCTGTCATCACAATGTTCCATGACTCTTGTCATCAAAATGCCTCATGATCCTTTTACTCACAATGCTCCATGACTCCTTTCATCACATGCTCCATGATACTTGTCATTACACTGTCCCATGACCTTTTTCATAACAATGCTCCATGATACCAGTCATCACAATAATCCATGACCATTGTCGTCACAATGCTCCATGCCCCTTTCAACACAATGCTCCATGACAACTGTCACCACAATGCTCCATGGCCTTTGTCATCACAATTATACTTGGCCCCTGTAATCACAGTGCTCCATGACCCCTTTCATCACAATGCTCCATGATCACTGTCATCACAATGCCACATGAGCCCTGTCATCACATTGCTCCATGGCCCCTGTCATTACAATGCTCCATGACCACTGTCATCACAATGTTCCATGATGGCTGTAATCACAATGACCCATGACACCTTTCCTCAGAAGGCTCCAGTACACCTGTCATCACAATGCTCCAATGCCCGTCTCATCACAAAGTTCCATGATCCCTGTCAGCACAACGTTACAGGACAATTGTCATCACAATGCTCCACGACAACTGTCATCACAATGTTGCCTGCCCATGTCATCAAAATGCTCCATGTCCCCTGTAATCACAATGTTCCATTACACCTGTCATCACAATGTTCCCTGCCCATGTCATCACAATGCTCCATTACCAATGAAATCAAAATGTTCGCCTGCCCTTGTCATCAAAATGCTCCATGGCCCCTTTAATCACAATGCTCCATGAACACTGTCATCACAATGTTCCATGACAGTTGTCATCACAATGCTCCATGACCCCTGTAATCACGATGCTCCATGCCCTTGTCATCACAATGCTCCAGAACTCTTGTCATCATAATGATGAATGCCCGTGTCATCACAAAGCTCCATGATACTTGTCATCACAATGTTCCATGGCCTTGTCATCACTATACTCCATGGCCCCCGTCATCACAGTGCTCCATGATACCTTTCATCACAATTCTAGATGATCACTGTCATCACAATGCCCCAAGACACATGTCATCACAATTCGCCATGGCCCTTGTCATCACAATGCTCCATGACCCGTGGCATCACAATGGTCCAGGACACTTGTCATCACAATGATCCATGACCACTTACATCACAATGCTCCTTGACTCCCGTCATCACAATGCTCCATAGCCTATGCATTCGCAATGCTACATGGTCCCTGTAATCACATTGCTCCATGATCCATTTCATCCCAATGCTCTATGACCACTGTCATCACCATGCCCCATTATACCTGTCATCACAAAGTTCCATGGCCCCTGTCAGCACAATGTTCCATGACAGATGTCATCACTATCCTCCATGGTCCCTGTAATCACAATGCTCCATCCGCTTGTCAACGCAATGCTCCAGAACTCTTGTCATCATAATGCTCCATGCCCGCCTCATCACAATGCTCCATGACACTTGTCCTCACAATGCTCCATGGCCTTTGTCATCGCAATGCTCCATGGCCCCTGTTATCACAGTGCTCCATGTTACCTTTCATCACAATTCTAGATGACCATTGTCATCACAATGCCCCATGACACCTGTCATCACTATTCGCCATGGCACTTGTCATCACAATGCTCCATGATCCCTGTCATCATAATGTTCGATGACACTTGTCATCACGGTGCTCCATGACCCCTGTCATCACAATATTCACTGCCCATGTAATCACAATGCTCCTGGTCCCCTGTAATCACAATGCTCCATAGCCTTAACATCACAATGCTCCAGAACTCTTGTCATCATTATGCCCCATGCCCATGTCATCACAATGCTCCTTGACCCCTGTCATCACAATGCTCCATGGCCTATGTATTCACAATGCTCCATGGCCCCTGTAGTCACATTGCTCCATGATCCTTTTCATCACAATGCTCTATGACCACTGTCATCACAATGCCACATGACACCTGTCAGTACAATGCTCTATGGCCCCTGTCAGCACAATGTTCCATGGCAGATATCATCACAATGATCCATGACCGCTGTCATCACAATGTTCCCTGCCCTTGTCATCTCAATGATCCCTGGCCCCTGTTATCACAATGCCCCATACCCTTGTCATCGCAATGCTCCAGATCACTTCTCATCATAATGCTCCATGCCCATGTCATCACAATGCTCCATGGCCCCTGTCATCACAGTGCTCCGTGATACCTTTCATCGTAATGATAGATGACCACTGTCATCACAATGCTCCATGACACCTGTCATCAGATTTGGCCATGGCCCTTATCATCACAATGCTCCAGGACACTTGTCTTCACAATGTTCCATGGCGCATTTCATCACAATGCTCCATGACCACTTTCATCAAATTGCTCCATGATGCCTGTCATCACAATGCTCCATGGCCTTTGTCATCAAAATTCTACATGGCCCCTGTAATAACAGTGCTTCAGGACAACTTTTATCACAATTCTCCATGACCACTCTCATCACCATGCCAGATAAGACCTTTCATGTCAATGCTCCATGGCCCTTGTCATCACAATATTCTATGACTTCTGTCATCACAATGCTCCATGCCCCTGTGATCACAATGCCCCATCACCCCTGCTATTACAATGCTCCATGACACCTGTCCTCACAATGCCCCGAAACCCTTGTCATCACAATATTCCATGATCCGTGTAATCACGATGATCCATGAACCATTTCTGTACAATGCTCCAGTACCCCGTTCATTAAAATGCTCCATGGCACTTGTCATCAGAATGCTGCAGGAACCCTTCCATCACAATAATCCATGACCCGTTTCCTCACAATTCTCCAGGACCGCTTTCATCACAATGCTCCATTTCCTTGTCATCTCAATTCTTCATGGCCCCTGTCATCACAATGATCCATGCCCTTGTCATCAAAATGCTCCAGAACTCTTGTCATCACTATGCTCCATGCCCATGTCATCACAATGCTGCATGACCCCTGTCATCACAATGATACATGACCACTGTCATCACAATGCCACATGAGCCCTGTCATCACATTGCTCCATGGCCCCTGTCATTACAATGCTCCATGACCACTGTCATCACAATGTTCCATGATCGCTGTAATCACAATGACCCATGACACCTTTCCTCAGAAGGCTCCATTACGCCTGTCATCAGAATGCTCCAATGCCCATCTCATCACAATGCTCCATGATCCGTGACAGCACAACGTTACAGGACAATTGTCATCACAATGCTCCATGACAACTCTCATCACAATGTTGCCTGCCCATGTCATCAAAATGCTCCATGTCCCCTGTAATCACAATGTTCCATTACACCTGTCATCACAATGTTCCCTGCCCATGTCATCACAATGCTCCATTACCCATGTCATCGTAGTGATCCATGACCCCTTTCATCACAATGCTCCATGACACCTGTCATCACAATGCTCCGTGCTCTTTGTCACCACAATGCTCCATGACCACTGTCATCACCATGCCCCATGACCCCAGTCATCACAATGCTCCATAGCACTTGTCATCACAATGCTCCATTATCCCTGTCATCACAATGTTCCATGACTCTTGTCATCAAAATGCCTCATGATCCTTTTACTCACAATGCTCCATGACTCCTTTCATCACATGCTCCATGATACTTGTCATTACACTGTCCCATGACCTTTTTCATAACAATGCTCCATGATACCAGTCATCACAATAATCCATGACCATTGTCGTCACAATGCTCCATGCCCCTTTCAACACAATGCTCCATGACAACTGTCACCACAATGCTCCATGGCCTTTGTCATCACAATTATACATGGCCCCTGTAATCACAGTGCTCCATGACCCCTTTCATCACAATATTCACTGCCCATGTAATCACAATGCTCCTGGTCCCCTGTAATCACAATGCTCCATAGCCTTAACATCACAATGCTCCAGAACTCTTGTCATCATTATGCCCCATGCCCATGTCATCACAATGCTCCTTGAACCCTGTCATCACAATGCTTCATGGCCTATGTATTCACAATGCTCCATGGCCCCTGTAGTCACATTGCTCCATGATCCTTTTCATCACAATGCTCTATGACCACTGTCATCACAATGCCACATGACACCTGTCAGTACAATGCTCTATGGCCCCTGTCAGCACAATGTTCCATGGCAGATATCATCACAATGATCCATGACCGCTGTCATCACAATGTTCCCTGCCCTTGTCATCTCAATGATCCCTGGCCCCTGTTATCACAATGCCCCATACCCTTGTCATCGCAATGCTCCAGATCACTTCTCATCATAATGCTCCATGCCCATGTCATCACAATGCTCCATGGCCCCTGTCATCACAGTGCTCCGTGATACCTTTCATCGTAATGATAGATGACCACTGTCATCACAATGCTCCATGACACCTGTCATCAGATTTGGCCATGGCCCTTATCATCACAATGCTCCAGGACACTTGTCTTCACAATGTTCCATGGCGCATTTCATCACAATGCTCCATGACCACTTTCATCAAATTGCTCCATGATGCCTGTCATCACAATGCTCCATGGCCTTTGTCATCAAAATTCTACATGGCCCCTGTAATAACAGTGCTTCAGGACAACTTTTATCACAATGCTCCATGACCACTCTCATCACCATGCCAGATAAGACCTTTCATGACAATGCTCCATGGCCCTTGTCATCACAATATTCTATGACTTCTGTCATCACAATGCTCCATGCCCCTGTCATCAAAATGCCCCATCACCCCTGCTATTACAATGCTCCATGACACCTGTCCTCACAATGCCCCGAAACCCTTGTCATCACAATGTTCCATGATCCGTGTAATCACGATGATCCATGAACCATTTCTGTACAATGCTCCAGTACCCCGTTCATTAAAATGCTCCATGGCACTTGTCATCAGAATGCTGCAGGAACCCTTCCATCACAATAATCCATGACCCGTTTCCTCACAATTCTCCAGGACCGCTTTCATCACAATGCTCCATTTCCTTGTCATCTCAATTCTTCATGGCCCCTGTCATCACAATGATCCATGCCCTTGTCATCAAAATGCTCCAGAACTCTTGTCATCACTATGCTCCATGCCCATGTCATCACAATGCTGCATGACCCCTGTCATCACAATGATACATGACCACTGTCATCACAATGCCACATGAGCCCTGTCATCACATTGCTCCATGGCCCCTGTCATTACAATGCTCCATGACCACTGTCATCACAATGTTCCATGATCGCTGTAATCACAATGACCCATGACACCTTTCCTCAGAAGGCTCCATTACGCCTGTCATCAGAATGCTCCAATGCCCATCTCATCACAATGCTCCATGATCCGTGACAGCACAACGTTACAGGACAATTGTCATCACAATGCTCCATGACAACTGTCATCACAATGTTGCCTGCCCATGTCATCAAAATGCTCCATGTCCCCTGTAATCACAATGTTCCATTACACCTGTCATCACAATGTTCCCTGCCCATGTCATCACAATGCTCCATTACCCATGTCATCGTAGTGATCCATGACCCCTTTCATCACAATGCTCCATGACACCTGTCATCACAATGCTCCGTGCTCTTTGTCACCACAATGCTCCATGACCACTGTCATCACCATGCCCCATGACCCCAGTCATCACAATGCTCCATAGCACTTGTCATCACAATGCTCCATTATCCCTGTCATCACAATGTTCCATGACTCTTGTCATCAAAATGCCTCATGATCCTTTTACTCACAATGCTCCATGACTCCTTTCATCACATGCTCCATGATACTTGTCATTACACTGTCCCATGACCTTTTTCATAACAATGCTCCATGATACCAGTCATCACAATAATCCATGACCATTTTCGTCACAATGCTCCATGCCCCTTTCAACACAATGCTCCATGACAACTGTCACCACAATGCTCCATGGCCTTTGTCATCACAATTATACATGGCCCCTGTAATCACAGTGCTCCATGACCCCTTTCATCACAATATTCACTGCCCATGTAATCACAATGCTCCTTGTCCCCTGTAATCACAATGCTCCATAGCCTTAACATCACAATGCTCCAGAACTCTTGTCATCATTATGCCCCATGCCCATGTCATCACAATGCTCCTTGACCCCTGTCATCACAATGCTCCATGGCCTATGTATTCACAATGCTCCATGGCCCCTGTAGTCACATTGCTCCATGATCCTTTTCATCACAATGCTCTATGACCACTGTCATCACAATGCCACATGACACCTGTCAGTACAATGCTCTATGGCCCCTGTCAGCACAATGTTCCATGGCAGATATCATCACAATGATCCATGACCGCTGTCATCACAATGTTCCCTGCCCTTGTCATCTCAATGATCCCTGGCCCCTGTTATCACAATGCCCCATACCCTTGTCATCGCAATGCTCCAGATCACTTCTCATCATAATGCTCCATGCCCATGTCATCACAATGCTCCATGGCCCCTGTCATCACAGTGCTCCGTGATACCTTTCATCGTAATGATAGATGACCACTGTCATCACAATGCTCCATGACACCTGTCATCAGATTTGGCCATGGCCCTTATCATCACAATGCTCCAGGACACTTGTCTTCACAATGTTCCATGGCGCATTTCATCACAATGCTCCATGACCACTTTCATCAAATTGCTCCATGATGCCTGTCATCACAATGCTCCATGGCCTTTGTCATCAAAATTCTACATGGCCCCTGTAATAACAGTGCTTCAGGACAACTTTTATCACAATGCTCCATGACCACTCTCATCACCATGCCAGATAAGACCTTTCATGACAATGCTCCATGGCCCTTGTCATCACAATATTCTATGACTTCTGTCATCACAATGCTCCATGCCCCTGTCATCACAATGCCCCATCACCCCTGCTATTACAATGCTCCATGACACCTGTCCTCACAATGCCCCGAAACCCTTGTCATCACAATGTTCCATGATCCGTGTAATCACGATGATCCATGAACCATTTCTGTACAATGCTCCAGTACCCCTTTCATTAAAATGCTCCATGGCACTTGTCATCAGAATGCTGCAGGAACCCTTCCATCACAATAATCCATGACCCGTTTCCTCACAATTCTCCAGGACCGCTTTCATCACAATGCTCCATTTCCTTGTCATCTCAATTCTTCATGGCCCCTGTCATCACAATGATCCATGCCCTTGTCATCAAAATGCTCCAGAACTCTTGTCATCACTATGCTCCATGCCCATGTCATCACAATGCTGCATGACCCCTGTCATCACAATGATACATGACCACTGTCATCACAATGCCACATGAGCCCTGTCATCACATTGCTCCATGGCCCCTGTCATTACAATGCTCCATGACCACTGTCATCACAATGTTCCATGATCGCTGTAATCACAATGACCCATGACACCTTTCCTCAGAAGGCTCCATTACGCCTGTCATCAGAATGCTCCAATGCCCATCTCATCACAATGCTCCATGATCCGTGACAGCACAACGTTACAGGACAATTGTTATCACAATGCTCCATGACAACTGTCATCACAATGTTGCCTGCCCATGTCATCAAAATGCTCCATGTCCCCTGTAATCACAATGTTCCATTACACCTGTCATCACAATGTTCCCTGCCCATGTCATCACAATGCTCCATTACCCATGTCATCGTAGTGATCCATGACCCCTTTCATCACAATGCTCCATGACACCTGTCATCACAATGCTCCGTGCTCTTTGTCACCACAATGCTCCATGACCACTGTCATCACCATGCCCCATGACCCCAGTCATCACAATGCTCCATAGCACTTGTCATCACAATGCTCCATTATCCCTGTCATCACAATGTTCCATGACTCTTGTCATCAAAATGCCTCATGATCCTTTTACTCACAATGCTCCATGACTCCTTTCATCACATGCTCCATGATACTTGTCATTACACTGTCCCATGACCTTTTTCATAACAATGCTCCATGATACCAGTCATCACAATAATCCATGACCATTTTCGTCACAATGCTCCATGCCCCTTTCAACACAATGCTCCATGACAACTGTCACCACAATGCTCCATGGCCTTTGTCATCACAATTATACATGGCCCCTGTAATCACAGTGCTCCATGACCCCTTTCATCACAATATTCACTGCCCATGTAATCACAATGCTCCTTGTCCCCTGTAATCACAATGCTCCATAGCCTTAACATCACAATGCTCCAGAACTCTTGTCATCATTATGCCCCATGCCCATGTCATCACAATGCTCCTTGACCCCTGTCATCACAATGCTCCATGGCCTATGTATTCACAATGCTCCATGGCCCCTGTAGTCACATTGCTCCATGATCCTTTTCATCACAATGCTCTATGACCACTGTCATCACAATGCCACATGACACCTGTCATTACAATGCTCTATGGCCCCTGTCAGCACAATGTTCCATGGCAGATATCATCACAATGATCCATGACCGCTGTCATCACAATGTTCCCTGCCCTTGTCATCTCAATGATCCCTGGCCCCTGTTATCACAATGCCCCATACCCTTGTCATCGCAATGCTCCAGATCACTTCTCATCATAATGCTCCATGCCCATGTCATCACAATGCTCCATGGCCCCTGTCATCACAGTGCTCCGTGATACCTTTCATCGTAATGATAGATGACCACTGTCATAACAATGCTCCATGACACCTGTCATCAGATTTGGCCATGGCCCTTATCATCACAATGCTCCAGGACACTTGTCTTCACAATGTTCCATGGCGCATTTCATCACAATGCTCCATGACCACTTTCATCAAATTGCTCCATGATGCCTGTCATCACAATGCTCCATGGCCTTTGTCATCAAAATTCTACATGGCCCCTGTAATAACAGTGCTTCAGGACAACTTTTATCACAATGCTCCATGACCACTCTCATCACCATGCCAGATAAGACCTTTCATGACAATGCTCCATGGCCCTTGTCATCACAATATTCTATGACTTCTGTCATCACAATGCTCCATGCCCCTGTCATCACAATGCCCCATCACCCCTGCTATTACAATGTTCCATGAACTCTTTCATCACAATGCTCCGAAACTCTTGTCATCACAATATTCCATGATCCGTGTAATCACGATGATCCATGAACCATTTCTGTATAATGCTCCAGTACCCCTTTCATTAAAATGCTCCATGGCACTTGTCATCAGAATGCTGCAGGAACCCTTCCATCACAATAATCCATGACCCGTTTCCTCACAATTCTCCAGGACCGCTTTCATCACAATGCTCCATTCCCTTGTCATCTCAATGCTTCATGGCCCCTGTCATCACAATGATCCATGCCCTTGTCATCAAAATGCTCCAGAACCCTTGTCATCACTATGCTCCATGCCCATGTCATCACAATGCTGCATGACCCCTGTCATCACAATGCTACATGATCCCTGTCATCACAATGTTCCATGCCCGTATCATCACAATGCTCCATTACCCATGTCATCGTAGTGATCCATGACCCCTTTCATCACAATGCTCCTTGACTCCCGTCATCACAATGCTCCATAGCCTATGCATTCGCAATGCTACATGGTCCCTGTAATCACATTGCTCCATGATCCATTTCATCCCAATGCTCTATGACCACTGTCATCACTATGCCCCATTATACCTGTCATCACAAAGTTCCATGGCCCCTGTCAGCACAATGTTCCATGACAGATGTCATCACTATCCTCCATGGTCCCTGTAATCACAATGCTCCATCCCCTTGTCAATGCAATGCTCCAGAACTCTTGTCATCATAATGCTCCATGCCCGCCTCATCACAATGCTCCATGACACTTGTCCTCACAATGCTCCATGGCCTTTGTCATCGCAATGCTCCATGGCCCCTGTTATCACAGTGCTCCATGTTACCTTTCATCACAATTCTAGATGACCATTGTCATCACAATGCCCCATGACACCTGTCATCACTATTCGCCATGGCACTTGTCATCACAATGCTCCATGATCCCTGTCATCATAATGTTCGATGACACTTGTCGTCACGGTGCTCCATGACCCCTGTCATCACAATATTCACTGCCCATGTAATCACAATGCTCCTGGTCCCCTGTAATCACAATGCTCCATAGCCTTAACATCACAATGCTCCAGAACTCTTGTCATCATTATGCCCCATGCCCATGTCATCACAATGCTCCTTGACACCTGTCATCACAATGCTCCATGGCCTATGTATTCACAATGCTCCATGGCCCCTGTCATCACAGTGCTCCGTGATACCTTTCATCGTAATGATAGATGACCACTGTCATCACAATGCTCCATGACACCTGTCATCAGATTTGGCCATGGCCCTTATCATCACAATGCTCCAGGACACTTGTCTTCACAATGTTCCATGGCGCATTTCATCACAATGCTCCATGACCACTTTCATCAAATTGCTCCATGATGCCTGTCATCACAATGCTCCATGGCCTTTGTCATCAAAATTCTACATGGCCCCTGTAATAACAGTGCTTCAGGACAACTTTTATCACAATGCTCCATGACCACTCTCATCACCATGCCAGATAAGACCTTTCATGACAATGCTCCATGGCCCTTGTCATCACAATATTCTATGACTTCTGTCATCACAATGCTCCATGCCCCTGTCATCACAATGCCCCATCACCCCTGCTATTACAATGCTCCATGACCCCTGTCCTCACAATGCCCCGAAACCCTTGTCATCACAATATTCCATGATCCGTGTAATCACGATGATCCATGAACCATTTCTGTACAATGCTCCAGTACCCCGTTCATTAAAATGCTCCATGGCACTTGTCATCAGAATGCTGCAGGAACCCTTCCATCACAATAATCCATGACCCGTTTCCTCACACTTCTCCAGGACCGCTTTCATCACAATGCTCCATTTCCTTGTCATCTCAATTCTTCATGGCCCCTGTCATCACAATGATCCATGCCCTTGTCATCAAAATGCTCCAGAACTCTTGTCATCACTATGCTCCATGCCCATGTCATCACAATGCTGCATGACCCCTGTCATCACAATGATACATGACCACTGTCATCACAATGCCACATGAGCCCTGTCATCACATTGCTCCATGGCCCCTGTCATTACAATGCTCCATGACCACTGTCATCACAATGTTCCATGATCGCTGTAATCACAATGACCCATGACACCTTTCCTCAGAAGGCTCCATTACGCCTGTCATCAGAATGCTCCAATGCCCATCTCATCACAATGCTCCATGATCCGTGACAGCACAACGTTACAGGACAATTGTCATCACAATGCTCCATGACAACTCTCATCACAATGTTGCCTGTCCATGTCATCAAAATGCTCCATGTCCCCTGTAATCACAATGTTCCATTACATCTGTCATCACAATGTTCCCTGCCCATGTCATCACAATGCTCCATTACCCATGTCATCGTAGTGATCCATGACCCCTTTCATCACAATGCTCCATGACACCTGTCATCACAATGCTCCGTGCTCTTTGTCACCACAATGCTCCATGACCACTGTCATCACCATGCCCCATGACCCCAGTCATCACAATGCTCCATAGCACTTGTCATCACAATGCTCCATTATCACTGTCATCATAATGTTCCATGACTCTTGTCATCAAAATGCCTCATGATCCTTTTACTCACAATGCTCCATGACTCCTTTCATCACATGCTCCATGATACTTGTCATTACACTGTCCCATGACCTTTTTCATAACAATGCTCCATGATACCAGTCATCACAATAATCCATGACCATTTTCGTCACAATGCTCCATGCCCCTTTCAACACAATGCTCCATGACAACTGTCACCACAATGCTCCATGGCCTTTGTCATCACAATTATACATGGCCCCTGTAATCACAGTGCTCCATGACCCCTTTCATCACAATGCTCCATGATCACTGTCATCACAATGCCACATGAGCCCTGTCATCACATTGCTCCATGGCCCCTGTCATTACAATGCTCCATGACCACTGTCATCACAATGTTCCATGATGGCTGTAATCACAATGACCCATGACACCTTTCCTCAGAAGGCTCCAGTACACCTGTCATCACAATGTTCCAATGCCTGTCTCATCACAAAGTTCCATGATCCCTGTCAGCACAACGTTACAGGACAATTGTCATCACAATGCTCCATGACAACTGTCATCACAATGTTGCCTGCCCATGTCATCAAAATGCTCCATGTCCCCTGTAATCACAATGTTCCATTACACCTGTCATCACAATGTTCCCTGCCCATGTCATCACAATGCTCCATTACCAATGAAATCAAAATGTTCGCCTGCCCTTGTCATCAAAATGCTCCATGGCCCCTTTAATCACAATGCTCCATGAACACTGTCATCACAATGTTCCATGACAGTTGTCATCACAATGCTCCATGACCCCTGTAATCACAATGCTCCATGCCCTTGTCATCACAATGCTCCAGAACTCTTGTCATCATAATGATGAATGCCCGTGTCATCACAAAGCTCCATGATACTTGTCATCACAATGTTCCATGGCCTTGTCATCACTATACTTCATGGCCCCCATCATCACAGTGCTCCATGATACCTTTCATCACAATCCTAGATGATCACTGTCATCACAATGCCCCAAGACACATGTCATCACAATTCGCCATGGCCCTTGTCATCACAATGCTCCATGACCCGTGGCATCACAATGGTCCAGGACACTTGTCATCACAATGATCCATGACCACTTACATCACAATGCTCCTTGACTCCCGTCATCACAATGCTCCATAGCCTATGCATTCGCAATGCTACATGGTCCCTGTAATCACATTGCTCCATGATCCATTTCATCCCAGTGCTCTATGACCACTGTCATCACCATGCCCCATTATACCTGTCATCACAAAGTTCCATGGCCCCTGTCAGCACAATGTTCCATGACAGATGTCATCACTATCCTCCATGGTCCCTGTAATCACAATGCTCCATCCCCTTGTCAACGCAATGCTCCAGAACTCTTGTCATCATAATGCTCCATGCCCGCCTCATCACAATGCTCCATGACACTTGTCCTCACAATGCTCCATGGCCTTTGTCATCGCAATGCTCCATGGCCCCTGTTATCACAGTGCTCCATGTTACCTTTCATCACAATTCTAGATGACCATTGTCATCACAATGCCCCATGACACCTGTCATCACTATTCGCCATGGCACTTGTCATCACAATGCTCCATGATCCCTGTCATCATAATGTTCGATGACACTTGTCGTCACGGTGCTCCATGACCCCTGTCATCACAATATTCACTGCCCATGTAATCACAATGCTCCTGGTCCCCTGTAATCACAATGCTCCATAGCCTTAACATCACAATGCTCCAGAACTCTTGTCATCATTATGCCCCATGCCCATGTCATCACAATGCTCCTTGACCCCTGTCATCACAATGCTCCATGGCCTATGTATTCACAATGCTCCATGGCCCCTGTAGTCACATTGCTCCATGATCCTTTTCATCACAATGCTCTATGACCACTGTCATCACAATGCCACATGACACCTGTCATTACAATGCTCTATGGCCCCTGTCAGCACAATGTTCCATGGCAGATATCATCACAATGATCCATGACCGCTGTCATCACAATGGTCCCTGCCCTTGTCATCTCAATGATCCCTGGCCCCTGTAATCACAATGCCCCATACCCTTGTCATCGCAATGCTCCAGATCACTTCTCATCATAATGCTCCTTGCCCATGTCATCACAATGCTCCATGGCCCCTGTCATCACAGTGCTCCGTGATACCTTTCATCGTAATGATAGATGACCACTGTCATCACAATGCTCCATGACACCTGTCATCAGATTTGGCCATGGCCCTTATCATCACAATGCTCCAGGACACTTGTCTTCACAATGTTCCATGGCGCATTTCATCACAATGCTCCATGACCACTTTCATCAAATTGCTCCATGATGCCTGTCATCACAATGCTCCATGGCCTTTGTCATCAAAATTCTACATGGCCCCTGTAATAACAGTGCTTCAGGACAACTTTTATCACAATGCTCCATGACCACTCTCATTACCATGCCAGATAAGACCTTTCATGACAATGCTCCATGGCCCTTGTCATCACAATATTCTATGACTTCTGTCATCACAATGCTCCATGCCACTGTCATCACAATGCCCCATCACCCCTGCTGTTACAATGCTCCATGACCCCTGTCCTCACAATGCCCCGAAACCCTTGTCATCACAATATTCCATGATCCGTGTAATCACGATGATCCATGAACCATTTCTGTACAATGCTCCAGTACCCCGTTCATTAAAATGCTCCATGGCACGTGTCATCAGAATGCTCCAGGAACCCTTCCATCACAATAATCCATGACCCGTTTCCTCACAATTCTCCAGGACCGCTTTCATCACAATGCTCCATTTCCTTGTCATCTCAATGCTTCATGGCCCCTGTCATCACAATGATCCATGCCCTTGTCATCAAAATGCTCCAGAACTCTTGTCATCACTATGCTCCATGCCCATGTCATCACAATGCTGCATGACCCCTGTCATCACAATGATACATGACCACTGTCATCACAATGCCACATGAACCCTGTCATCACATTGCTCCATGATCCCTGTCATTACAATGCTCCATGACCACTGTCATCACAATGTTTCATGATCGCTGTAATCACAATGACCCATGACACCTTTCCTCAGAAGGCTCCATTACGCCTGTCATCAGAATGCTCCAATGCCCATCTCATCACAATGCTCCATGATCCGTGACAGCACAACGTTACAGGACAATTGTCATCACAATGCTCCATGACAACTGTCATCACAATGTTGCCTGCCCATGTCATCAAAATGCTCCATGTCCCCTGTAATCACAATGTTCCATTACACCTGTCATCACAATGTTCCCTGCCCATGTCATCACAATGCTCCATTACCCATGTCATCGTAGTGATCCATGACCCCTTTCATCACAATGCTCCATGACACCTGTCATCACAATGCTCCGTGCTCTTTGTCACCACAATGCTCCATGACCACTGTCATCACCATGCCCCATGACCCCAGTCATCACAATGCTCCATAGCACTTGTCATCACAATGCTCCATTATCCCTGTCATCACAATGTTCCATGACTCTTGTCATCAAAATGCCTCATGATCCTTTTACTCACAATGCTCCATGACTCCTTTCATCACATGCTCCATGATACTTGTCATTACACTGTCCCATGACCTTTTTCATAACAATGCTCCATGATACCAGTCATCACAATAATCCATGACCATTGTCGTCACAATGCTCCATGCCCCTTTCAACACAATGCTCCATGACAACTGTCACCACAATGCTCCATGGCCTTTGTCATCACAATTATACATGGCCCCTGTAATCACAGTGCTCCATGACCCCTTTCATCACAATGCTCCATGATCACTGTCATCACAATGCCACATGAGCCCTGTCATCACATTGCTCCATGGCCCCTGTCATTACAATGCTCCATGACCACTGTCATCACAATGTTCCATGATGGCTGTAATCACAATGACCCATGACACCTTTCCTCAGAAGGCTCCAGTACACCTGTCATCACAATGCTCCAATGCCCGTCTCATCACAAAGTTCCATGATCCCTGTCAGCACAACGTTACAGGACAATTGTCATCACAATGCTCCACGACAACTGTCATCACAATGTTCCCTGCCCATGTCATCACAATGCTCCATTACCAATGAAATCAAAATGTTCGCCTGCCCTTGTCATCAAAATGCTCCATGGCCCCTTTAATCACAATGCTCCATGAACACTGTCATCACAATGTTCCATGACAGTTGTCATCACAATGCTCCATGACCCCTGTAATCACAATGCTCCATGCCCTTGTCATCACAATGCTCCAGAACTCTTGTCATCATAATGATGAATGCCCGTGTCATCACAAAGCTCCATGATACTTGTCATCACAATGTTCCATGGCCTTGTCATCACTATACTCCATGGCCCCCGTCATCACAGTGCTCCATGATACCTTTCATCACAATTCTAGATGATCACTGTCATCACAATGCCCCAAGACACATGTCATCACAATTCGCCATGGCCCTTGTCATCACAATGCTCCATGACCCGTGGCATCACAATGGTCCAGGACACTTGTCATCACAATGATCCATGACCACTTACATCACAATGCTCCTTGACTCCCGTCATCACAATGCTCCATAGCCTATGCATTCGCAATGCTACATGGTCCCTGTAATCACATTGCTCCATGATCCATTTCATCCCAATGCTCTATGACCACTGTCATCACCATGCCCCATTATACCTGTCATCACAAAGTTCCATGGCCCCTGTCAGCACAATGTTCCATGACAGATGTCATCACTATCCTCCATGGTCCCTGTAATCACAATGCTCCATCCCCTTGTCAACGCAATGCTCCAGAACTCTTGTCATCATAATGCTCCATGCCCGCCTCATCACAATGCTCCATGACACTTGTCCTCACAATGCTCCATGGCCTTTGTCATCGCAATGCTCCATGGCCCCTGTTATCACAGTGCTCCATGTTACCTTTCATCACAATTCTAGATGACCATTGTCATCACAATGCCCCATGACACCTGTCATCACTATTCGCCATGGCACTTGTCATCACAATGCTCCATGATCCCTGTCATCATAATGTTCGATGACACTTGTCGTCACGGTGCTCCATGACCCCTGTCATCACAATATTCACTGCCCATGTAATCACAATGCTCCTGGTCCCCTGTAATCACAATGCTCCATAGCCTTAACATCACAATGCTCCAGAACTCTTGTCATCATTATGCCCCATGCCCATGTCATCACAATGCTCCTTGACCCCTGTCATCACAATGCTCCATGGCCTATGTATTCACAATGCTCCATGGCCCCTGTAGTCACATTGCTCCATGATCCTTTTCATCACAATGCTCTATGACCACTGTCATCACAATGCCACATGACACCTGTCAGTACAATGCTCTATGGCCCCTGTCAGCACAATGTTCCATGGCAGATATCATCACAATGATCCATGACCGCTGTCATCACAATGTTCCCTGCCCTTGTCATCTCAATGATCCCTGGCCCCTGTAATCACAATGCCCCATACCCTTGTCATCGCAATGCTCCAGATCACTTCTCATCATAATGCTCCTTGCCCATGTCATCACAATGCTCCATGGCCCCTGTCATCACAGTGCTCCGTGATACCTTTCATCGTAATGATAGATGACCACTGTCATCACAATGCTCCATGACACCTGTCATCAGATTTGGCCATGGCCCTTATCATCACAATGCTCCAGGACACTTGTCTTCACAATGTTCCATGGCGCATTTCATCACAATGCTCCATGACCACTTTCATCAAATTGCTCCATGATGCCTGTCCTCACAATGCTCCATGGCCTTTGTCATCAAAATTCTACATGGCCCCTGTAATAACAGTGCTTCAGGACAACTTTTATCACAATGCTCCATGACCACTCTCATTACCATGCCAGATAAGACCTTTCATGACAATGCTCCATGGCCCTTGTCATCACAATATTCTATGACTTCTGTCATCACAATGCTCCATGCCACTGTCATCACAATGCCCCATCACCCCTGCTGTTACAATGCTCCATGACCCCTGTCCTCACAATGCCCCGAAACCCTTGTCATCACAATATTCCATGATCCGTGTAATCACGATGATCCATGAACCATTTCTGTACAATGCTCCAGTACCCCGTTCATTAAAATGCTCCATGGCACGTGTCATCAGAATGCTCCAGGAACCCTTCCATCACAATAATCCATGACCCGTTTCCTCACAATTCTCCAGGACCGCTTTCATCACAATGCTCCATTTCCTTGTCATCTCAATGCTTCATGGCCCCTGTCATCACAATGATCCATGCCCTTGTCATCAAAATGCTCCAGAACTCTTGTCATCACTATGCTCCATGCCCATGTCATCACAATGCTGCATGACCCCTGTCATCACAATGATACATGACCACTGTCATCACAATGCCACATGAACCCTGTCATCACATTGCTCCATGATCCCTGTCATTACAATGCTCCATGACCACTGTCATCACAATGTTCCATGATCGCTGTAATCACAATGACCCATGACACCTTTCCTCAGAAGGCTCCATTACGCCTGTCATCAGAATGCTCCAATGCCCATCTCATCACAATGCTCCATGATCCGTGACAGCACAACGTTACAGGACAATTGTCATCACAATGCTCCATGACAACTGTCATCACAATGTTGCCTGCCCATGTCATCAAAATGCTCCATGTCCCCTGTAATCACAATGTTCCATTACACCTGTCATCACAATGTTCCCTGCCCATGTCATCACAATGCTCCATTACCCATGTCATCGTAGTGATCCATGACCCCTTTCATCACAATGCTCCATGACACCTGTCATCACAATGCTCCGTGCTCTTTGTCACCACAATGCTCCATGACCACTGTCATCACCATGCCCCATGACCCCAGTCATCACAATGCTCCATAGCACTTGTCATCACAATGCTCCATTATCCCTGTCATCACAATGTTCCATGACTCTTGTCATCAAAATGCCTCATGATCCTTTTACTCACAATGCTCCATGACTCCTTTCATCACATGCTCCATGATACTTGTCATTACACTGTCCCATGACCTTTTTCATAACAATGCTCCATGATACCAGTCATCACAATAATCCATGACCATTGTCGTCACAATGCTCCATGCCCCTTTCAACACAATGCTCCATGACAACTGTCACCACAATGCTCCATGGCCTTTGTCATCACAATTATACATGGCCCCTGTAATCACAGTGCTCCATGACCCCTTTCATCACAATGCTCCATGATCACTGTCATCACAATGCCACATGAGCCCTGTCATCACATTGCTCCATGGCCCCTGTCATTACAATGCTCCATGACCACTGTCATCACAATGTTCCATGATGGCTGTAATCACAATGACCCATGACACCTTTCCTCAGAAGGCTCCAGTACACCTGTCATCACAATGCTCCAATGCCCGTCTCATCACAAAGTTCCATGATCCCTGTCAGCACAACGTTACAGGACAATTGTCATCACAATGCTCCACGACAACTGTCATCACAATGTTGCCTGCCCATGTCATCAAAATGCTCCATGTCCCCTGTAATCACAATGTTCCATTACACCTGTCATCACAATGTTCCCTGCCCATGTCATCACAATGCTCCATTACCAATGAAATCAAAATGTTCGCCTGCCCTTGTCATCAAAATGCTCCATGGCCCCTTTAATCACAATGCTCCATGAACACTGTCATCACAATGTTCCATGACAGTTGTCATCACAATGCTCCATGACCCCTGTAATCACGATGCTCCATGCCCTTGTCATCACAATGCTCCAGAACTCTTGTCATCATAATGATGAATGCCCGTGTCATCACAAAGCTCCATGATACTTGTCATCACAATGTTCCATGGCCTTGTCATCACTATACTCCATGGCCCCCGTCATCACAGTGCTCCATGATACCTTTCATCACAATTCTAGATGATCACTGTCATCACAATGCCCCAAGACACATGTCATCACAATTCGCCATGGCCCTTGTCATCACAATGCTCCATGACCCGTGGCATCACAATGGTCCAGGACACTTGTCATCACAATGATCCATGACCACTTACATCACAATGCTCCTTGACTCCCGTCATCACAATGCTCCATAGCCTATGCATTCGCAATGCTACATGGTCCCTGTAATCACATTGCTCCATGATCCATTTCATCCCAATGCTCTATGACCACTGTCATCACCATGCCCCATTATACCTGTCATCACAAAGTTCCATGGCCCCTGTCAGCACAATGTTCCATGACAGATGTCATCACTATCCTCCATGGTCCCTGTAATCACAATGCTCCATCCCCTTGTCAACGCAATGCTCCAGAACTCTTGTCATCATAATGCTCCATGCCCGCCTCATCACAATGCTCCATGACACTTGTCCTCACAATGCTCCATGGCCTTTGTCATCGCAATGCTCCATGGCCCCTGTTATCACAGTGCTCCATGTTACCTTTCATCACAATTCTAGATGACCATTGTCATCACAATGCCCCATGACACCTGTCATCACTATTCGCCATGGCACTTGTCATCACAATGCTCCATGATCCCTGTCATCATAATGTTCGATGACACTTGTCGTCACGGTGCTCCATGACCCCTGTCATCACAATATTCACTGCCCATGTAATCACAATGCTCCTGGTCCCCTGTAATCACAATGCTCCATAGCCTTAACATCACAATGCTCCAGAACTCTTGTCATCATTATGCCCCATGCCCATGTCATCACAATGCTCCTTGACCCCTGTCATCACAATGCTCCATGGCCTATGTATTCACAATGCTCCATGGCCCCTGTAGTCACATTGCTCCATGATCCTTTTCATCACAATGCTCTATGACCACTGTCATCACAATGCCACATGACACCTGTCATTACAATGCTCTATGGCCCCTGTCAGCACAATGTTCCATGGCAGATATCATCACAATGATCCATGACCGCTGTCATCACAATGTTCCCTGCCCTTGTCATCTCAATGATCCCTGGCCCCTGTAATCACAATGCCCCATACCCTTGTCATCGCAATGCTCCAGATCACTTCTCATCATAATGCTCCTTGCCCATGTCATCACAATGCTCCATGGCCCCTGTCATCACAGTGCTCCGTGATACCTTTCATCGTAATGATAGATGACCACTGTCATCACAATGCTCCATGACACCTGTCATCAGATTTGGCCATGGCCCTTATCATCACAATGCTCCAGGACACTTGTCTTCACAATGTTCCATGGCGCATTTCATCACAATGCTCCATGACCACTTTCATCAAATTGCTCCATGATGCCTGTCATCACAATGCTCCATGGCCTTTGTCATCAAAATTCTACATGGCCCCTGTAATAACAGTGCTTCAGGACAACTTTTATCACAATGCTCCATGACCACTCTCATCACCATGCCAGATAAGACCTTTCATGACAATGCTCCATGGCCCTTGTCATCACAATATTCTATGACTTCTGTCATCACAATGCTCCTTGCCACTGTCATCACAATGCCCCATCACCCCTGCTGTTACAATGCTCCATGACCCCTGTCCTCACAATGCCCCGAAACCCTTGTCATCACAATATTCCATGATCCGTGTAATCACGATGATCCATGAACCATTTCTGTACAATGCTCCAGTACCCCGTTCATTAAAATGCTCCATGGCACGTGTCATCAGAATGCTCCAGGAACCCTTCCATCACAATAATCCATGACCCGTTTCCTCACAATTCTCCAGGACCGCTTTCATCACAATGCTCCATTTCCTTGTCATCTCAATGCTTCATGGCCCCTGTCATCACAATGATCCATGCCCTTGTCATCAAAATGCTCCAGAACTCTTGTCATCACTATGCTCCATGCCCATGTCATCACAATGCTGCATGACCCCTGTCATCACAATGATACATGACCACTGTCATCACAATGCCACATGAACCCTGTCATCACATTGCTCCATGATCCCTGTCATTACAATGCTCCATGACCACTGTCATCACAATGTTCCATGATCGCTGTAATCACAATGACCCATGACACCTTTCCTCAGAAGGCTCCATTACGCCTGTCATCAGAATGCTCCAATGCCCATCTCATCACAATGCTCCATGATCCGTGACAGCACAACGTTACAGGACAATTGTCATCACAATGCTCCATGACAACTGTCATCACAATGTTGCCTGCCCATGTCATCAAAATGCTCCATGTCCCCTGTAATCACAATGTTCCATTACACCTGTCATCACAATGTTCCCTGCCCATGTCATCACAATGCTCCATTACCCATGTCATCGTAGTGATCCATGACCCCTTTCATCACAATGCTCCATGACACCTGTCATCACAATGCTCCGTGCTCTTTGTCACCACAATGCTCCATGACCACTGTCATCACCATGCCCCATGACCCCAGTCATCACAATGCTCCATAGCACTTGTCATCACAATGCTCCATTATCCCTGTCATCACAATGTTCCATGACTCTTGTCATCAAAATGCCTCATGATCCTTTTACTCACAATGCTCCATGACTCCTTTCATCACATGCTCCATGATACTTGTCATTACACTGTCCCATGACCTTTTTCATAACAATGCTCCATGATACCAGTCATCACAATAATCCATGACCATTGTCGTCACAATGCTCCATGCCCCTTTCAACACAATGCTCCATGACAACTGTCACCACAATGCTCCATGGCCTTTGTCATCACAATTATACATGGCCCCTGTAATCACAGTGCTCCATGACCCCTTTCATCACAATGCTCCATGATCACTGTCATCACAATGCCACATGAGCCCTGTCATCACATTGCTCCATGGCCCCTGTCATTACAATGCTCCATGACCACTGTCATCACAATGTTCCATGATGGCTGTAATCACAATGACCCATGACACCTTTCCTCAGAAGGCTCCAGTACACCTGTCATCACAATGCTCCAATGCCCGTCTCATCACAAAGTTCCATGATCCCTGTCAGCACAACGTTACAGGACAATTGTCATCACAATGCTCCACGACAACTGTCATCACAATGTTGCCTGCCCATGTCATCAAAATGCTCCATGTCCCCTGTAATCACAATGTTCCATTACACCTGTCATCACAATGTTCCCTGCCCATGTCATCACAATGCTCCATTACCAATGAAATCAAAATGTTCGCCTGCCCTTGTCATCAAAATGCTCCATGGCCCCTTTAATCACAATGCTCCATGAACACTGTCATCACAATGTTCCATGACAGTTGTCATCACAATGCTCCATGACCCCTGTAATCACGATGCTCCATGCCCTTGTCATCACAATGCTCCAGAACTCTTGTCATCATAATGATGAATGCCCGTGTCATCACAAAGCTCCATGATACTTGTCATCACAATGTTCCATGGCCTTGTCATCACTATACTCCATGGCCCCCGTCATCACAGTGCTCCATGATACCTTTCATCACAATTCTAGATGATCACTGTCATCACAATGCCCCAAGACACATGTCATCACAATTCGCCATGGCCCTTGTCATCACAATGCTCCATGACCCGTGGCATCACAATGGTCCAGGACACTTGTCATCACAATGATCCATGACCACTTACATCACAATGCTCCTTGACTCCCGTCATCACAATGCTCCATAGCCTATGCATTCGCAATGCTACATGGTCCCTGTAATCACATTGCTCCATGATCCATTTCATCCCAATGCTCTATGACCACTGTCATCACCATGCCCCATTATACCTGTCATCACAAAGTTCCATGGCCCCTGTCAGCACAATGTTCCATGACAGATGTCATCACTATCCTCCATGGTCCCTGTAATCACAATGCTCCATCCCCTTGTCAACGCAATGCTCCAGAACTCTTGTCATCATAATGCTCCATGCCCGCCTCATCACAATGCTCCATGACACTTGTCCTCACAATGCTCCATGGCCTTTGTCATCGCAATGCTCCATGGCCCCTGTTATCACAGTGCTCCATGTTACCTTTCATCACAATTCTAGATGACCATTGTCATCACAATGCCCCATGACACCTGTCATCACTATTCGCCATGGCACTTGTCATCACAATGCTCCATGATCCCTGTCATCATAATGTTCGATGACACTTGTCGTCACGGTGCTCCATGACCCCTGTCATCACAATATTCACTGCCCATGTAATCACAATGCTCCTGGTCCCCTGTAATCACAATGCTCCATAGCCTTAACATCACAATGCTCCAGAACTCTTGTCATCATTATGCCCCATGCCCATGTCATCACAATGCTCCTTGACCCCTGTCATCACAATGCTCCATGGCCTATGTATTCACAATGCTCCATGGCCCCTGTAGTCACATTGCTCCATGATCCTTTTCATCACAATGCTCTATGACCACTGTCATCACAATGCCACATGACACCTGTCATTACAATGCTCTATGGCCCCTGTCAGCACAATGTTCCATGGCAGATATCATCACAATGATCCATGACCGCTGTCATCACAATGTTCCCTGCCCTTGTCATCTCAATGATCCCTGGCCCCTGTAATCACAATGCCCCATACCCTTGTCATCGCAATGCTCCAGATCACTTCTCATCATAATGCTCCATGCCCATGTCATCACAATGCTCCATGGCCCCTGTCATCACAGTGCTCCGTGATACCTTTCATCGTAATGATAGATGACCACTGTCATCACAATGCTCCATGACACCTGTCATCAGATTTGGCCATGGCCCTTATCATCACAATGCTCCAGGACACTTGTCTTCACAATGTTCCATGGCGCATTTCATCACAATGCTCCATGACCACTTTCATCAAATTGCTCCATGATGCCTGTCATCACAATGCTCCATGGCCTTTGTCATCAAAATTCTACATGGCCCCTGTAATAACAGTGCTTCAGGACAACTTTTATCACAATGCTCCATGACCACTCTCATCACCATGCCAGATAAGACCTTTCATGACAATGCTCCATGGCCCTTGTCATCACAATATTCTATGACTTCTGTCATCACAATGCTCCATGCCACTGTCATCACAATGCCCCATCACCCCTGCTGTTACAATGCTCCATGACCCCTGTCCTCACAATGCCCCGAAACCCTTGTCATCACAATATTCCATGATCCGTGTAATCACGATGATCCATGAACCATTTCTGTACAATGCTCCAGTACCCCGTTCATTAAAATGCTCCATGGCACGTGTCATCAGAATGCTCCAGGAACCCTTCCATCACAATAATCCATGACCCGTTTCCTCACAATTCTCCAGGACCGCTTTCATCACAATGCTCCATTTCCTTGTCATCTCAATGCTTCATGGCCCCTGTCATCACAATGATCCATGCCCTTGTCATCAAAATGCTCCAGAACTCTTGTCATCACTATGCTCCATGCCCATGTCATCACAATGCTGCATGACCCCTGTCATCACAATGATACATGACCACTGTCATCACAATGCCACATGAACCCTGTCATCACATTGCTCCATGATCCCTGTCATTACAATGCTCCATGACCACTGTCATCACAATGTTCCATGATCGCTGTAATCACAATGACCCATGACACCTTTCCTCAGAAGGCTCCATTACGCCTGTCATCAGAATGCTCCAATGCCCATCTCATCACAATGCTCCATGATCCGTGACAGCACAACGTTACAGGACAATTGTCATCACAATGCTCCATGACAACTGTCATCACAATGTTGCCTGCCCATGTCATCAAAATGCTCCATGTCCCCTGTAATCACAATGTTCCATTACACCTGTCATCACAATGTTCCCTGCCCATGTCATCACAATGCTCCATTACCCATGTCATCGTAGTGATCCATGACCCCTTTCATCACAATGCTCCATGACACCTGTCATCACAATGCTCCGTGCTCTTTGTCACCACAATGCTCCATGACCACTGTCATCACCATGCCCCATGACCCCAGTCATCACAATGCTCCATAGCACTTGTCATCACAATGCTCCATTATCCCTGTCATCACAATGTTCCATGACTCTTGTCATCAAAATGCCTCATGATCCTTTTACTCACAATGCTCCATGACTCCTTTCATCACATGCTCCATGATACTTGTCATTACACTGTCCCATGACCTTTTTCATAACAATGCTCCATGATACCAGTCATCACAATAATCCATGACCATTGTCGTCACAATGCTCCATGCCCCTTTCAACACAATGCTCCATGACAACTGTCACCACAATGCTCCATGGCCTTTGTCATCACAATTATACATGGCCCCTGTAATCACAGTGCTCCATGACCCCTTTCATCACAATGCTCCATGATCACTGTCATCACAATGCCACATGAGCCCTGTCATCACATTGCTCCATGGCCCCTGTCATTACAATGCTCCATGACCACTGTCATCACAATGTTCCATGATGGCTGTAATCACAATGACCCATGACACCTTTCCTCAGAAGGCTCCAGTACACCTGTCATCACAATGCTCCAATGCCCGTCTCATCACAAAGTTCCATGATCCCTGTCAGCACAACGTTACAGGACAATTGTCATCACAATGCTCCATGACAACTGTCATCACAATGTTGCCTGCCCATGTCATCAAAATGCTCCATGTCCCCTGTAATCACAATGTTCCATTACACCTGTCATCACAATGTTCCCTGCCCATGTCATCACAATGCTCCATTACCAATGAAATCAAAATGTTCGCCTGCCCTTGTCATCAAAATGCTCCATGGCCCCTTTAATCACAATGCTCCATGAACACTGTCATCACAATGTTCCATGACAGTTGTCATCACAATGCTCCATGACCCCTGTAATCACAATGCTCCATGCCCTTGTCATCACAATGCTCCAGAACTCTTGTCATCATAATGATGAATGCCCGTGTCATCACAAAGCTCCATGATACTTGTCATCACAATGTTCCATGGCCTTGTCATCACTATACTCCATGGCCCCCGTCATCACAGTGCTCCATGATACCTTTCATCACAATTCTAGATGATCACTGTCATCACAATGCCCCAAGACACATGTCATCACAATTCGCCATGGCCCTTGTCATCACAATGCTCCATGACCCGTGGCATCACAATGGTCCAGGACACTTGTCATCACAATGATCCATGACCACTTACATCACAATGCTCCTTGACTCCCGTCATCACAATGCTCCATAGCCTATGCATTCGCAATGCTACATGGTCCCTGTAATCACATTGCTCCATGATCCATTTCATCCCAATGCTCTATGACCACTGTCATCACCATGCCCCATTATACCTGTCATCACAAAGTTCCATGGCCCCTGTCAGCACAATGTTCCATGACAGATGTCATCACTATCCTCCATGGTCCGTGTAATCACAATGCTCCATCCCCTTGTCAACGCAATGCTCCAGAACTCTTGTCATCATAATGCTCCATGCCCGCCTCATCACAATGCTCCATGACACTTGTCCTCACAATGCTCCATGGCCTTTGTCATCGCAATGCTCCATGGCCCCTGTTATCACAGTGCTCCATGTTACCTTTCATCACAATTCTAGATGACCATTGTCATCACAATGCCCCATGACACCTGTCATCACTATTCGCCATGGCACTTGTCATCACAATGCTCCATGATCCCTGTCATCATAATGTTCGATGACACTTGTCGTCACGGTGCTCCATGACCCCTGTCATCACAATATTCACTGCCCATGTAATCACAATGCTCCTGGTCCCCTGTAATCACAATGCTCCATAGCCTTAACATCACAATGCTCCAGAACTCTTGTCATCATTATGCCCCATGCCCATGTCATCACAATGCTCCTTGACCCCTGTCATCACAATGCTCCATGGCCTATGTATTCACAATGCTCCATGACCCCTGTAGTCACATTGCTCCATGATCCTTTTCATCACAATGCTCTATGACCACTGTCATCACAATGCCACATGACACCTGTCAGTACAATGCTCTATGGCCCCTGTCAGCACAATGTTCCATGGCAGATATCATCACAATGATCCATGACCGCTGTCATCACAATGTTCCCTGCCCTGGTCATCTCAATGATCCCTGGCCCCTGTAATCACAATGCCCCATACCCTTGTCATCGCAATGCTCCAGATCACTTCTCATCATAATGCTCCATGCCCATGTCATCACAATGCTCCATGGCCCCTGTCATCACAGTGCTCCGTGATACCTTTCATCGTAATGATAGATGACCACTGTCATCACAATGCTCCATGACACCTGTCATCAGATTTGGCCATGGCCCTTATCATCACAATGCTCCAGGACACTTGTCTTCACAATGTTCCATGGCGCATTTCATCACAATGCTCCATGACCACTTTCATCAAATTGCTCCATGATGCCTGTCATCACAATGCTCCATGGCCTTTGTCATCAAAATTCTACATGGCCCCAGTAATAACAGTGCTTCAGGATATCTTTTATCACAATGCTCCATGACCACTCTCATCACAATGCCAGATAAGACCTTTCATGACAATGCTCCATGGCCCTTGTCATCACAATATTCTATGACTTCTGTCATCACAATGCTCCATGCCCCTGTCGTCACAATGCCCCGTCACCCCTGCTATTACAATGTTCCATAAACTCTTTCATCACAATGCTCCGAAACCCTTGTCATCACAATATTCCATGATCCGTGTAATCACGATGATCCATGAACCATTTCTGTACAATGCTCCAGTACCCCTTTCATTAAAATGCTCCATGGCACTTGTCATCAGAATGCTGCAGGAACCCTTCCATCACAATAATCCATGACCCGTTTCCTCACAATTCTCCAGGACCGCTTTCATCACAATGCTCCATTCCCTTGTCATCTCAATGCTTCATGGCCCCTGTCATCACAATGATCCATGCCCTTGTCATCAAAATGCTCCAGAACCCTTGTCATCACTATGCTCCATGCCCATGTCATCACAATGCTGCATGACCCCTGTCATCACAATGCTACATGACCCCTGTCATCACAATGTTCCATGCCCGTATCATCACAATGCTCCATTACCCATGTCATCGTAGTGATCCATGACCCCTTTCATCACAATGCTCCATGACACCTGTCATCACAATGCTCCGTGCTCTTTGTCACCACAATGCTCCATGACCACTGTCATCACCATGCCCCATGACCCCAGTCATCACAATGCTCCATAGCACTTGTCATCACAATGCTCCATTATCCCTGTCATCACAATGTTCCATGACTCTTGTCATCAAAATGCCTCATGATCCTTTTACTCACAATGCTCCATGACTCCTTTCATCACATGCTC